>NC_053162.1:103947004-103949504 GCF_016835505.1 Polypterus senegalus | reverse complement strand
AGTCGTCATGCTTCTCAGAAACCTCATACTAGCAAGAGGTCTCTGTAATGGCACTAGACTGACTGTTACCAGCATTCACCGCAATGTACTGGAGTGTAAAACCACCTGCGTCCTTGACCCATTACCAGCAAGGTTTTTCAAAGAAGTATCGGGGGTGCTAATTGATAATATTCTTGACGTAATAAATTTTTCATTAAATACGGGGGTCTTCCCAGACTGTCTTAAGACTGCTGTAGTTAAACTCCTGCTCAAGAAAAATAATCTTGACCCCTCTGCTTTTGAAAATTTTAGACCCTTCTCTAACCTGCCCTTCTTAAGTTAAATTCTAGAGAAGGCAGTCATTTTGCAATTAAATGACCACCTCAATAAACATGCTATTCCTGATAAATTTCAGTCAGGTTTCAGAACAAATCACAGCACAGAAACTGCACTCATTAAAGTAGTAAATGACTTGCGGGTAAATGCAGACAGAGGCCATTTATCTGTTCTCATCCTCCTAGATCTGAGTGCCGCATTTGACACCATTGATCACAATATTCTTAGAAATCGCCTTAGTCAATGGGTGGTTCTCTCTGGCAGTGTCTTAAATTGGTTTGAATCCTACCTGGCAGGGAGAAAATTCTTTGTTAGTTGTGGTAATTACAACTCAAAGACACATGATATCCTATATGGTGTTCCACAAGGCTCTATCCTGGGTCCGCTGCTTTTCTCAATCTATATGCTTCCGTTAGGTCAGATTATCTCAGATTACAACGTGAGCTACCACAGCTATGCTGATGACACACAGCTGTACTTATCAATAGCACCTGATGACACCGACTCTCTCGATTCACTAACACAATGTCTTACTGGTATTTCTGAATGGATGAATAGTAATTTTCTGAAACTAAATAAAGAGAAAACTGAAATTTTAGTGATTGGCAATAATGGATTCAATGAGGTTATCAGAAATAAACTTGATGCATTAGGATTAAAAGTTAAGACGGAAGTAAAAAACTTAGGGGTAATTGTTGACTGTAACCTGAATTTTAAATCGCATATTCATCAGACCATTAGGACAGCATTTTTTCACTTAAGAAACATAGCAAGTGTTAGACCTCTTATATCATTGAAAGATGCTGAGAAATTAATTCACGCTTTTGTTTTCAGTTGACTAGATTACTGTAATGCACTCCTCTCAGGACTACCCAAAAAAGACATAAATCGTTTGCAACGAGTGCAGAATGCAGCTGCTAGAATCCTAACTAGGAAAAAAAATTCTGAACACATTTCTCCAGTTTTGATGTTGCTACACTGGTTACCTGTGTCTTTCAGAATTGACTTTAAAATTCTGCTTATGGTTTATAAAGCCTTAAATAATCTCGCTCCATCTTATATATCGGAATGTCTGAGACCCTATATCCCAAATCGTAACCTTAGATCCTCAAATGAGTGTCTCCTTACAATTCCAAAAGCTAAACTTAAAAGAAGTGGTGAGGCGGCCTTCTGCTGTTATGCACCTAAAATCTGGAATAGCCTGCCAATAGGAATCCGCCAGGCTAATACAGTAGAGCACTTTAAAACACTGCTGAAAACACATTACTTTAACAAGGCCTTCTCCTAACTTCACTTTAACTTAATCTGGATACTCTGTATGTTCAATTCATCATAATAACTATAAATAGTGGCTCTAAAATCCGTACTAACCCCTACTCTCTCTTCTGTTTCTTTTTCCGGTTTCTTTGTGGTGGTAGCCGGCGTCACCACCACCTACTTAAAGCATCATGATCCTACAACATTGATAGACTGAAAGCCAGAAGTCTACGTGACCATCATCATCAAGTCCTTCTGTGAGAACCCTAACTACAAACAGGACTGTTTCATTTATGTTAGGTAGAATGCCCTGAGGGGACTGGGCGGTCTCATGGTCTGGAATCCCTGCAGATTTTATTATTTTTCTCCAGCCGTCTGGAGTTTTTTTTTGTTTTTTCTGTCCACCATGACCATCGGACCTTACTTATTGTATGTTAATTAATGTTAACTTATTTTATTTTCTTACTGTGTCTTTTATTTTTCTATTCTTCATTTTGTAAAGCACTTTGAGCTACATTTTTTGTATGAAAATGTGCTATATAAATAAATGTTGTTGTTGTTGTAAAACTATCGCAGCTGCTACCTCACAAACTGTCCTTATTTCCCGTATTTCCAAAATTAAAATTGGTTCAGTCGTCATGCTTCTCAGAAACCTCATGCTAGCAAGAGGTCTCTGTAATGGCACTAGACTGACTGTTACCAGCATTCACCGCAATGTACTGGAGTGTAAAACTATTGCAGCTGCTACCTCACAAATTGTCCTTATTCCCCGGATTTCCATGACCCCATCAGATTCAAATTTGCCTTTCACTTTTACATGCAGACAATTTCTTGTTAGATTAGCCTTTGCAATGACAATTAATAAGGCACAGGGCCAAACTTTCAAAAAGATATGCCTGTATCTGCCAAAACCAGTTTTTAGTCACGG
>NC_053162.1:103930536-103946504 GCF_016835505.1 Polypterus senegalus | reverse complement strand
GACAAGAGGAAGAAAGCTGTGGAGGATATGTAGGTGCTAGCCCTGTGTATCCAAGAGGGATTGCTACCACTTTAACACAGAACTTAAAAATTGGCATACATTAAATAGTCGGGGACAGAAGGGAACTCCTGTTAAAATGCTGGAAATCCCCCGTTTTAGTAAGTAGTTGTATGGAGCCATACCTCACCACAGAGGTATGAGAGTGTTACAGAGTTCTTCTAATTGGGCAACATTGGGGAAGAGGTTACCAATGAAACTCATCAGGCTATATTACATACCCTTTAATTAGGATGGGTGTTGTGCTGTGGATGACTCTTTAATCTGTACTTTGGGTTCAATTTAATTGTAGTATCGTTGTTGTAAATAAAGCAGGTATTTTTAAAAAGAAACATATTTTTCAGCTTACTGAAATCTTTGCCTGTATACCACCTTTGTGTATAGCTTTGTTTTTGTTTGAAATTTTACTTCTGGTATTAAGACTTTGCCTAGTGTTTTAGTTATTGATTGAATCCAGTTCCAGACCTCTTGCCTGTGTTTGGGATATGGTTGCTTAACCTGTCCGCCATCCTCTGTATGACTATCTGCCTGTGGCCACTTGGGTTTTGCCTTTTTCATGTGGCATTGTAAGCATGCTAGCCTGACACATAACTTCGCAGTGTTACATGTCAAGTGCAGGGAATTTCAGTTAAGATGGAAATGCATATTTTATTTTTAAGAGTGCATTTAATTATACAGACATAAGGACAATGCTACATGCATTAGTATCAGATTCTTAATAAAATATAAACCACTAAATATTTGCTATAGCTAGATGAATTTGTCAGTAATATGACATATACAGTAAGTGCATGCAGGGATGTAACAATGGCAGATATTCTCTTCATAGCCATTTATGCTGGTTTTTGCTGAAACACATGTACCTTACACCAGATATTGCACTGGCTGAGCACTAACTAACTAATTCCAGAGAGTTCAAAGTCAGGCATTGCTAAAACTCCATCTTAAATCAATACAGCAGCAATTTTGTCAAGCAAGGATGAGAATATCATGTCATCCAGCTTCTGAAAGAGGTATATAAATAGCAATACAACGAGAACAACTTCAAATGAGCACATAAACGAAGATGTTCTTTTCAGAAAGATTTTAATTCATGTCCGTTTACTTCCATTTTTTTTTTATAAACTTGTGATTTAACACTTGTGTAAAACTGCAGCCAATCTCTCTTATATTAGAGAAGAATCTGTCTAGAAGTGTGCCATCTCTGTAATTGAACCAACTCTAAAAATTGAGAGTACAGGTTTAGTTACAGGGAAAGCACACTTTCAGACAGATACTGGATTAATAAATGCAGAATTAACTGTGGTTTTGCACAGTTCTCATATCTCAAGGCAAATCATGGCTCCCCTGCTCCAGTAAGCACGAATGGGTCAAGGGAACACTGAGCAACTGTGCCGCTGTGAAAAGCACAACTGACGACATGCACTAAAATTACATTGTAGATCTGGGAGGGCCAGTAAACATATTGGTTAAAGAAAAAATTTTGATTAATTTAGATTCAGTAGGCAGAACTAAAACAGGTAGGTGATCAGACACAAATAAGCAGATAGAAATTTAAACAAATCCTGAATACATTTCAAAAAAAGGGAAACCTGATGAAGGCTGCTAGACAAAACGCTAAATTCAAAGTCAAAGGTCACAAGTGCACTTGAGACAGAGAACACACAAACTGGTAAACAACTGTAGGCTGTTCTAGAGATGAGAAACACAAAGCTCTAGTAAAGCTCCATCTTAGCTGTCCTGGTTTAGGGCTGCTCTCCTACCATCAAATTACTGCCTCATAATAAAGACTACCAGACAACAGATGCAAACAGGGGTGGCCAGGGGTTAAAGACAGACATAGAGAAAGAATATGAGAAGAGAACTGGCCTATCCTTTACAGTGATGATAATAACACTGTCTATACAGGAATACTCTGATAAACCTTACATGTGACTCTTACTTTTACTTACCTCTGTGAGCATTAGCTGCAATAATAGTCGGCTTCACCATGAAAATATCTCCAATTATTTCAGTGAGCAGGTCTCGAATTAATGTAGGATCGGTGATGTTGCCAACATATTCATTAAAAATATATTCATTTTCATTTTTAATTCCAGCCTGTAAAACACAACATACTCTTAAAACAGTACTAAGCAAACACCACAATCTTCCACAATAGCAAATCTGCCAAACAATGGGAGTGAATGTATACAATGTAGGCAAACATTTCTATGTAGTCAATGATTGGTGGAAGTAGATCAGTAACGTTTGACTTTATCAAATAGTATTTTTAATCAAAGTTTTTAAAATGCAATCTGCATTGTTGTATAGGACAGTACTTTGTATAAGGGAAAGCAATGCAAAAATATGGCAGCAGTGTGATTTAAATTTAATCTCTTAGTGCTGATTCTGAGAGCCGGAAATAGCCAGTATCTTTAAAATTCTTGCATATGATGAAGCAAACAGGAGCAAATTTATGAATTCATTCAAAAGCTAAATCCCACCAACAAAAACAAGAAACTCATAGGATTCTTGTTATAAAAGTAGAGTTTTTGAGGCAACCTCAAATGTAAAAGTGTTGACATAGCTTGCATCTTAGTTGCCATAGACCAGTGTTTCCCAAACTCAGTCCTGGGGACCCCCTGTGGCTGCAGGTTTTTGTTCCAACCGGATTCCTAATCAGTGACAACACCTGATAGCACTGAGCTCATTTAATTAGCTGGTATTTTTCTCTTTTTTTTATTCGACATTCAGAAAAGCATAGCAGCATGATTTTTACATTTATGAGACACATAAATATTTCTGCTTTTGCTATAGATTTAAGTGCTTAACTCTCTTTTGTTGATTTCGTTATACTTTGCCCTTTCTCTGTGCAGTTTTCCCCCTTCGTTGTATCTTTTTTTTTTGAAAATGTATTAATTTTATTGCAATCATTCCATACAAATCAAGCAATTTTAAGAAAAAGTAGGATTGAGAACAAGTCGACTCCCACCCCTGAGAGAGAGAGCAAGGCTAACGGAGTAAAATGTAAGGTTTGTAAACATGCCTAAATTGATAAGTTTGATAAGCCAATAGAGATGAATGAAGAAGAAAAAGAAATACAGAAATAATTGCTTCCTCTATGCTTTAAGAGCTTAAATGTTACTGATTAGATCATGCCATGTTTTGAAAAAAATCTGTACAGATCTTCTAACTGAGTATTTGATTTTTTCCAATTTCAAATAGTATAACACATAGGTTTCCCACTGACTTAAAAGAAGAGAGTTTGGATTCTTCCAGTTTAGCAAAATAAGTCTGCTTGCCAAAAGTGTAGTAAATGCAATCACAGTTTGTTTGTCCTTCTCCACTTTAAACCCATCTGGAAAAATGCCAAACACAGCTGTTAACGGGTTAGGAGGGATTGTGAGACCAAGGCTGTCTGAAAGGTAATTAAAAATTTTGGTCCAGAATGATGTTAATTTGGTGCAGGCCCAAAACATGTGACCCAGTGAGGCTGGGACTTAATTGCAGCGTTTGCAGGTTGGATCTTGCCCTGGAAACATTCTGGAGAGTTTTAGACGAGACAGATGTGCTTGATATATAATTTTGAGTTGAATAATTGTATGCTTTGCGCATATGGAGCTCGAGTGAATTCTCTGCATTGCTATTTTCCAGTCCTTTTCTGATATATTAATTGAGAGATCTTTTTCCCAGTGTCCTCTTGGATCTTTGAAAAGGAGGGACTGTAAAATGATTTTATATATTGCAGAGATGGTGTCTGAGTCCTTGAAATTGAGCAATATTTTTTCCAGCATGGATGAGGGTGCAAGATGAGGAAAATCGAGAAGGTTCTGTTTAATAAAGTTCCTAATTTGAAGATAGTGAAAGAAATGTGTAGCTGGAATGTTATATTTGGAATGTAATTGTTCATAGGATGCAAAGATGTTGTCTATATAAAGATCTTTAAGCAAGTTAATCCCAAATTTTTCCAGATATTAAAACTGCATATGTTTGTGAAGGATGAAAGAGGTGGTTCTCTTGCAGAGGTGCCACAGATAAAAGCTTCTCCATCTTAAAATGCTTTCTACATTGGTTCCATATTCTAAGTAAGTGAAGCACAATTGGGTTATTAGTATATTGCTGATAATTTGCATTTATTGGGGCACAGAGCAGGGAATATAAAGAAATACTGCAGGATTTTACTTCTATTGTGGACCAGGTCTGTGTATGTCCATCTATTTGTGTCCAGGTTTTTATAGCTTGTATGTTTGCTGCCCAGTAATAAAACTAGAAGTTAGGTAGAGCCATGCCACCTTCTGCCTTTTATCTTTGTAGGGTCGCTCTTTGGATACGTGAATGTTTTGAGTTCCAAATAAATGAGCTTATTGTTGAATCTAATTGCTTAAAAAATGATTTATTGATGTATATTGGGATGTTTTGAAATAAAAAAGGAGCTTAGGAAAAATATTCATCTTAACAGTGTTAATTCTTCCAGCTAGAGAGAGATGAAGGGTTGACCAGTCTTGCTTAATTTTTTCCATGCAGACGGCAAAATTTTGTTGATAAACAGCTTTATGTTTACTTGTGATGTCTACCCCTAGGTATTTAAACTGTTCTGCAATGATAAAAGGTAGGGTGTCTAATCTAATATTATATGCTTGAGTATTCACTGGAAAGAGTACACTTTTATTCAGATTAATTCTGAGACCAGAGATCTTTTGAAATTCTGTGAGTGCTGTTAAGACTGCAGGCACAGAATTTTGTGGGTCTGATATATACAATACCATATCATCTGCATATAGAGAAATTTTCTGTTCCAGCCCTTCTCTGACAATCCCCTTTATCTGATTGGCATGTCGACAGTGTATTGCCAGTGGTTCAATGGATATTGCAAACAGTAGCGGTGACAAGGGGCATCCTTGTCTGGTACCACGTTTTAGTTCAAAGTAGTCTGAACAAATGTTGTTGATACAAACTGAAGCTCCTGGATTGGTATATAGCAGGGGTCCTCAATCACGGTCCTGGAGAGCCGCAGTGGCTGCAGGTTTTTGCTCCAACCCAGTTGCTTAATAAAAAGCACTTATTGCTAAAGTAACACTTCTGCTTCACTTTAGTGATTTTGAGCCCTTATTGCTTAATTTTGTCTTAAACAGCTATTTTAATTGCTCCTTATTATCAATAACATGCAAATGACAAGAGAGAGCAGCATTTCTTCATTTAGCTTATTTACATTTACACCTGTGTGTATTTATCTGCACTATTGGGTTTAATTAAACACTTGGAAGAAAAATGAAGAGAAAAAAGTGAAGGACTGAGAATTACTCGTCCATTTTAGCCTTCAAATCATTTGCATGATAGAAAGGGAAAGAAAATCTAGGATATGAGAATGACCTGACATAGCAGAGTTAATTTAATTTCATAGCTTGTTAGTGCTTTATTGGCAAGAATTACTTTCTAATTAAGCAACCTGGTCAGAACAAAAGCCTGCAGCCACTGCGGCTCTCCAGGACTGGGATTGAAGACCCCTGGTATATAGTAGTATGATCCATGCACAAATGTTTGGGCCAAACCCAAATTTCTCCAATGTAGTAAAAAGGTATTTCCATTCAATAATGTCAAATGCTTTTTCTGCATCCAATGATAATATGTCTGGGGTGTTTGATTTAGTTGGTGAGTATATTACATTAAACAGGCGTTGAAGATTTGAAGTGTCGGTCCTTGATAAATCCAGTTTGATCTTGTGATATTACCGAAGGGAGCACTTTCTCCATCCTTCTAGCTATGATTTTTGAGAGTATTTTAACGTCATTATTCAAAAGTGAAATTGGTCTGTATGATGCACATTGTAATAAGTCCTTATTTTGTTTTGGAAAAACAGTGATTAATGCTTGGCGAAAAGTTTGAGGAAGAGTTTGATTGTCTCTGGCTTCTGTAAATGTTGCTAATAGGAGGGGAGCTAGCAGAGCGGAGAATTTCTTATAAAATTCTGTAGGGTAGCCATCAGGGCCTGCTGCTTTCCCACCTTGAAGTGACTTTATAGCATCTAGTAATTCTGATAACGGCAGAGGTTTATCGAGTTCCTCCACACTAAAAGTGTCTATTTGTGGTATCTGTAATGTATCCAGAAATGCATTAGATTGTGTATTGTCTTCTTTAAACTCAGTAGAATATAAGGATTTATAGTAGTCTCTGAATGTGTGCATTATATTTTTGTGGTCAATGATTTTGTCTCCGTTCGTGTTGGTGATTACTGGGATTGCATTGCAGACTTCTTGCTTGTGAATTTGTTGAGCTAAAAGCTTATTAGCTTTCTCTCCATGTTCATAGTAATGATGTCTGGATTTATAAATTAGTTGTTCAGTTTCTTTAGTTGTCAAGAGGTTTAGTTCTGAATGCAGAGCCTGCCTTTTCCTATGTAGAGCCTTGCTTGGAAGCCTGGCATGTTCTTCATCTATTCTAGTAATTTCGCTTTTTAGCTCTGCTACTTTCTTGGTTTCTAATTTATTTCTGTGGGAAAGATATGAGATAATCTGTCCTCTTAAGAAGGCCTTAAGAGTTTCCCAGAGTATTCCTGCAGAAATCTCTGAGGATGTATTTGTCTCTAGGAAGAAACTGATTTGTTTGGATATAAATTCTGTACAATTCTCGTCTGCTAATAGAAGCGGGTTGAGACGCCATCTGCGAGGTGAGTGTGTGGGGCATAGTAACTTTAGCTCCAAGATCAGAGGTGCATGGTCAGAAATAACAATAGCATGTATTTGCAAGATTTAATCAGGCAAGAAATTATTATCTATAAAGAAATAATAAATTCTTGAGTAGCAATGATGTACTGGTGAGTAGAAAGAATATGTTCTTGAGTTTGGGTTTAAAACCTCCAAGGGTCTGATAAGTTGTGATCAGTTATAAACTTTGTAATTATCTTTGCAGTGTTAGATGTCGTCCCCCTGTGGTAGAAGTCCTATCTAAGAGTGGATTTAAAACACAATTAAAGTCCCCAGCCATTATAATTTTATGAGTGTTCAGATTGGGAATGGATGCAAATAAATTTTGTATAAATTCCTTATCATCAACATTAGGTGCATAAGCATTTATCAAAATCATTTTACAGTTAGATAAGTCTCCCATGACCATCACATATCTCCCTTCAGGATCCAATACTACATCTGATGCTACAAATGAGACTGTTCTATGTATGAGAATTCCCACACCTCTAGTTTTCTTTGTAAAGCTAGAACGGAACATTTGGCCAGTCCAGTCCTTTTGCAGCGGAACTGATCCTTGCTTAGTAAGTGGGTCTCCTGTAAAAATACTATTTTAGCATTTAAACCTGTTAGGTGAGAGAGTACTTTCTTTCTCTTTAATTCGTGATTCAGGCCTTTAACATTCCAGCTCACAAGTTAACTGTCCCATCATGGAGACATTGATTCTAAATTTTTGATGTCATTTTATAGTCTTAACTGGAAGTGAGACAGCTTTAACCTTAATTTCCTATTTCCCCAAGAGTTATTGCCATGCAGCCTATTATTACATTGGTAGTTATAATTATAAAGATTAAAGGATAGATTAGGTATAGATATAGCCTGCTCTCTTTCTCTTCCCCCCCCCTTAACCCCCCACCTCCCATTTTGCCTCCCATGAGGCTAGACCACACTTCACACAGTCCCGGTCCTCTGACATACCCAGAGACAGAGCACGTCCAAAGCAAAACAAGCCCCACGCAGGCGTTTTAGGATTAAAAAATAGAGATATCTATTACCAATATAGTCTAAATACTATATGCCTAAAATATAATCATTAACAAACTATGAACTTAAAATATATATAATCTTCAGCAATCTTAATGTATTAAGATAATAAACCCGGATAATAAACCCGGGGGATGGTGTTAGAAAGTGGTCCAGAATAGCATAGTAAGTCTTAATGCAATAATAGCAATAACAATAAACCAAGGGTATGATGTTAAACAGTCTCGTTTAGGGTAGAGAAAAAATAAATAAATAAGATAAAAAAAAAAGAATTAAGCACAAACGTCTATAACTGTAATTAAAACATAAACAGATAGCGTCTGAGTAATAATGAGGATATATAATGATAAAAACCCGTTTCTTAACAAATAGATCAGACAGTAGGTTATTTATCCTTGCCATATCATGACAGGCAATGACTCACTATTGTGTTTCAGAATGGTGCCGGGATCAGCTTTCTTAATTCCTTTTCTGCTTCTTCCTTGCTGGTGAAGACATAGAATTGATCATGCAATTCCACTATTCAGTTTGGCAGGATACAAAAGGCTGTAATTGCTATTGGCTTGCCGTAACCACTGTTTAATATTGTAGAAGGCTGTGCATTTAATAGCTGTTGCTGGAGAGAAATCAGGGAAGATACGAATGTGGTTATTTTCATATATAATCTCTTGCTTGTGTCTGAGGAGTGCCATCACCTCTTGCTTAAATAATAATCTCTCAAAGTGAATAATAAAAGATCTAGGTCTAACGGTATTTGATCTGCATACGCGATAAGCCTCTGCTATCTCAGAATCTGCTTTAAAGTCCTCTCCAATTATTTTAGAAAATAGTTCAGCTGAGAATTTCACTGGGTTTGGACTTTCTCCATTCTCAGGCAGACCTTCAATTCTAATATTATTCCTTCTGCTTCCATCTTCCAAAGCAGCAAGTCTGTCTCCTAGTTTTTTGCATTTGGAGTTGACAGTTGTTGCTTTTTCTTCAGCACTGACAGCTAGATTTTCTACTGTTTCAATCTGAGTCGTGAATGTCTCCTTGACATCCTCCAGTTGAGCAGCAAGTGTGCTCAGTTTAAACGAGGCTTCCTCAATGTGCTCTTTAAATTTACCCAGCACCTGTCGTAGCTCCAGTTGCAGCTTCTCATTTGCCTTTTCCCTTGCCTTCTCATTTGCCTTCTCGCTTTTCTTTATATCTTTCTTTATCTCTTGCATGAGCTCAGCGATCATCACCTTCAGTTCAGACAGATCAATTCTGCTTTTGTGCACGTAGGTGAGGTGGCAAGCTCTATTGTAGCCGGTGTCCCGATGTTCCCGGCTCGCGTGGAGTAGTTGAAACCGCGGACTGCAAGGCCTTTTTCAGTTTCAGGTGATCTTCTCCAATCGGTGAACTATCGAGACCTGCTTCTCTCACGCTCGTACATTCGCTCCCCATTTCGCTCTCAGCCAAAGACAATGTAGCGGACCGTGGAAAAGCCATCTCTGAAAAACCGCACCTTGAACTTGGGCTTGTCGATCTTAGCTTGAATGTAGGTTTAGTTTTCGTTTCTTTCGGAACCCCTTTCTTGTTGGCTATGTTTATATATGCTTGCATATACTGTAGTAGAGCCCCTCAGGTTGGATAAATACAGGATATCTCAGGATAATAAGCAGATAATATGAAAAATAACACCACTGCTAGTCGGAGCTCCGCTTCAGACGTCCATCTCTTGCAACGGACGAGACCTTCGTTGTATCTTAATAATGACAATTTAAAACGAGCAGAGCAGACACCCAGGCAAACAACGCTGAATAATCAAAGACTTAAAGGATATTTACAAACTTTATTTTCTAATTTCTAAATTGTTCTCTAAACACAGAACTTGGGAAATATCAGTTCACTTAATTAGCCCAGGACTTCAATTTAAAACAGAAGCTGGTTGGAACAAAAACCTGCAGCCACAGGGGGTCCCCAGGACCGAGTTTGGGAAACACTGCCATAGACCAATGGCTGTGTGTCACTTCTTCTATCATTACTTCCACAGAGGATACATTCTAATTGAGGAGTAATTATTACATTAGTCCATTGTCTCGAAAGCCACCAGCTTTCATAAAAAAGCAAACATTTTTGTGAACATCTTCTATAGACATGTTTCACCAGATCATTCACTTAATGAGGAGAGTCAGTGTCATAGTCATTTTTAACAAAAACAAACTGGGTGTCTGAGTTTTAACATCAGGTAGAAACTTCTAACAACAAACAGCTTCTCTGAATAGGTATGTGATCTTAGAAACCTACAAATTGTGTTTTTTGAATTAAGAAACTCTAAAAAATATCTTACAACAGCTTGCCTACTTAATTTCTGAAGCAGAGTACAGGCAATGCTAGATTAAGACCCCCCTCCATGGGCTCTAGAGTGACCCAAAAAAAGGAGCAAGGGTCCCCGTTGGAGATTTGAGATTTGAGTGCAATGTTATCTGTCCATTTCAGTAAGCTATTGTGAGTCTGGCATTTTGGGTTTCAATCACTCCGTCATAGTCTATGGAATCTGTACAGTCTGTCCGTGTATGCATGGAGGAACATCTGCAACACAAACACATCTGTGTTAGGTTAACCACTGGTTCTAAATTAATCATGTGAAACTGAGTGGATGTGTGCATCGAAGAGTGGGAACTAAAACATACCAATGGAGGGAGCATAGCCCTTCCCAGGAAGGTCCAAGGACATAAGTGACCTATCCCTTCCTCCCACACCATTACTTTGGACATACATAGGCTCACCAAATTTAAGTCCAGAGGTGTGAGATGATATGAAAAGAATGGGTCTTAGCCTAAAAGATAACTAGAATTGCAGTGAGTGAAGGAAAAAGATTTGGGGTGCAACTGGGTAAACATGGAAACATGGAAAGTGTCTGTTGAACTACTGATAAAAAGAGACAGCCAGCCAGTAGCATCAGTTTGCTTACATTCCAACAAAATGTGAGGAATTTTGCTTGTGAGATTTCACCAAGCATCCTAAAAAGTACTACAGTGAAAAAGACCTGTCAAGTTGAAGTCATTTCTTTATAGTCGTAAAACTGTGATCTGAATTGAAGTGTTTTTGAAATTTGTTTTAAATATACCTTGTCTGCTTGTGCAGCTACAATAAGAGTAATGGCTATATGGGTTCATAGGTGAATGAAAAAAATCTTAAAACTTACCAAATAAGTTCACTTTGAAGCAACAAAGGTTTCAATTTAAGAAAATATTCCTTTCACATTTATAAGGTATCCTTGTGATAAGAAAAGGAAACAGATTCAAGGAACTACTTTTCTCAATGTAAGATTACATTTTCTTGTCTTTTGTCTGCTCATAGACTCCATCATGGGTGAAATTATGACAACCCAACAAGCCCCCAGCGCCAAGCTATATTCTTCTTATAATGCTAATTTTGCCTGTTTTTTCAACAGTTATGTCCTGCCATCCTACAATTGTTTTTGCCTAAATGGTGTCTACCTTTTACTCATTACATTCTGTGATTTTGCATAGCCTACAGAACAAGATTCACAGTGAGTGGCAGTGTAGTGAAAAGTGCACACATAAGTTTCATTATACTTTGGGCAAATAACAATTAGTTCGTAAATACATGGGGAGAACATGCAAAACGCATAGAGACCTTGAGGCAGGAATGACAGCTCTGAGCTACCTGCAGAAGCTGGCAGAAAAGAAGCTCCCCAAGCAGTGACAGCAGAAGCACCGAGGTTTCAGGGGGCAAAGACGCAGAGTGTAGACACAGCACTTACTGAGCCTATAAACTATCATCTTGTTTGAAGGCTCTGTTGACCGTACCTCATGTGACAGATTACTAGTACAGTTCACATGTTTGGTAGACAAAGGCCATCTGAGATTGTGCTCCTGATACATACCTGCATAGGGTAGCCATGTGAAAGAGTGGCATACAGGGGTGTGAGCAGAATGAGGTGGGAATGCATGTTGCCACATGGTGAAAGAGGCCGCCTAGTACAGTAAAAGAATATAAGCAATTGTAAATGTTCCTTTTTCAGTTATTACTGCCTCAATGTCTACAGAACACAGACAGCAATTCACATCAGGGTATCAACATTCAGTGTCAATAGCAGTGCTTGGTGCTGACTTTTTTAGGTAAATCCATGGCCCTTGCCCTGAAATATGCCACAGAAGATGATGAGCAGCGAAGCAAATCCAGCTTTTAAAATGGCTGAATCTCGCAACAATGGCTTGCTGTTTGCTTTTTTACCTTCTTTAAAGTACATAGATACTCTGTTTTGCAATATGTGCACAATCTGTAAACTTGGATCGATATTCAGTAACATTTTTCATTCAAAAAATTATTCAGTTTTAAGGTGTTTTTTATTCACCTATGGACCCGTGTATCTATTAGCCCCTTTTCAAGCTGCAAGAATGACAAGGAATTTTAAAAATGTAGAAAAAATGCTTCACTTTAGAACATAATTTTATGAGGCAAATTAATACTGTATGTACCATAATTGTGAAGAAATAACTTTGACTTGAAAAAAATTAACTTTAACATGAAGTACTAATACATAACAGTATGGCTGGAATTATTCCATTATAGAGTCCCATGTTTTAGCATCCATCACAGAAGTCTTACCAGCTGAACTCACATTACTGGATGGTTTTTTGATTACTGTAAGGAGCCAAATTGACTCACAGGAACACAGGGAGAACATATACGAGGTGTGACAGAAAAGTAATGAGACTGATTTTTTATTTACCAAAGTTTTTATTTTTTTCAAACATCAATGTTATCCCCTTCAAAGTAGTTCCCTTGGGCAGCTACACACCGACGGAGACATTGTTCCACTGTTGGTAGCAGCGCCAAAGTCTTCAACCGGTATGGTCTTCAGCATTTCCGTTACACTCTTTTGGTTTTTTCTAAAGTCCCGAAATGACGTCCTTTGAGGACATTTTTCAGTTTAGGAAAAAGGAAAAAGTCACACGGTCATTCTTTTATGGAGAGGGCAGTGTGACATGGGGCATTGTCATGATGGAGCATCCATTTGTCTGCAAAGTCTGGTCTCACGCGAATGACCCTTTTTCTGAGCCTTTCAAGGACATCTTTATAAAAACTTGGTTGACAGTTTGTCCTGGAGGAACAAATTCTTTGTGGACGATTCCCCTTTTGTCAAAAAAACAAATCAGCATTGATTTGATCTTCGATTTGCTCATTCGAGCTTTGGTCGAGGAAAGTTTGCAGTGTGCCACTCCTGACTTTGCCTCTTGGTCTCAGGATCGTATTCAAAAATCCATGATTCATCACCTGTGATCACACGACTAAAGAAATCTTGCTCATTAGCAATTCTGTCAAGAAGATCAAGACACTTGTTTTTTCGATTGTCCTTCTGCTCAATTGTGAGGTTTTTTGGCACCATTTTGGCACAGACCCTTCGCATGTGCAAATGTTCAGTCAAAATTTGATGAACGGTAAATCTGTTCAAATTTAATTGTTCACTCAACATTCTTAATGTTAAACGACAGTCTGATCTCACAAGAGTGTTCACACGTTCAATGTTTTCATTGGTTTTCGAAGTTGACGGCCTCCCTGAACGGTGTTCATCTTCAACATGTTTTCTGCCTTCCAAAAATGATTTGTGCCAGCGAAAAACTTGAGCTCGGGATAAAGAATGTTCCCCATAGGCCTGTTTTAACTTTTCAAATGTCACACTTGCCGATTCTCCAAGCTTAACACAAAATTTAATGGCACAACGTTGCTCCAAATTCCGCTGCTCCATTTTATGCGGACGACAACCAAAACACAACTTCGCTAATAGCAGTCACAAAAATCACGTAGTTAACGGAAGGAGTTGAAACTCGCACTGAGCTATGGGAGGGGACTGATACACGTGTCTCTATCAAGGACAACAGCGCAGCGTTGCCAGATCGCTTGCAATGTTGCCAGTCTCATTACTTTTCTGCCACACCTCGTACACTATATCTAAACAGACATCATTGCGATCCTTTATAATGATTACATTTATAATACAATGTGAATGAAATAAAATGTTTTACACATTATTGCTATTTCAATAGGAAACCTTTCTTGAATATACAAAATGTCTCACTCACTGGAAAAATTGTATTCAGGAATGAAACTGCCACATCTTTCTCAATTCCCTCTTGCCAGCCAGGAGGAAAAAAATGCTGGAAAAGAAATGAAAATTCATTTATTTATTTAAGTGTTTTTGGTTGGGAGAGGACAATAAGTAGCCACAACATCCACATTGTATAAGGATGGTATTTTCTTGAGTGAGTTACTGGATGAATACCTAAATTTATGTTACAATGTGATGAACAAGAACAGTTAATGAGATTAATGTGTAATTAATAGTTGGTGAAGGCAACTGTGAAAAGATGAGATGTACTACTGTAAAAGGACTAAGGCAAATTGTTGTAAAGAAAGGTAAGCACCAAGTGTAAAAACACAGGGGACAGAAGAAACACAAAAGGCTGGATAACAGTGTGTAGACTCATTTCAAGACTGAAAAACAGCTGAGAATCAAAATACTGTTTAAATATTCTCACATAGTAATGGATTTCACAAGCTTATCAAGACAGAGTGAAATTTTAGCCTACCACCTAAACATGACCATAGTAAGGGTACAATCAATTTGACTTGCTTATTGTTTGGTTCACATGAGAACTGTACATGTGGAATTCTGGAGCGCAGTCATTAAAAGTGGGTCAGATTACAAAATTTGCATAACTCTGGAATTTGTAAGAAGGTGTCAGCCATAGCATAATGATTAGATACTAATGGCTGGTTATAAAGCTGAAGGTCTGCTGATCAGCCGAGAGTCAGACATCTGTGAAAGGTGTGATATTACAAAGAAGAGTGCCAAGAGTTTTAAAGTAAGAAAGCGATTGAGGATCTCCTCTGACACTTAGCCATGAAGCTATAGATACTGGCTAAACAGGTCTCTTAATATGTCTCTCTTTATAAATTGAATTTACTTTAAAGAACTGTGTTCAAATTCTTAGTTTTTCCAAAATGTTGAATTTCCATATTAGTTCCTAGGAGAGGTGAGTAAAACTCCCATTAGCTTTCATTAAATGTTAAACCTTTTAAAAAATCAGTTCTGAAATTAATTTTTTAGATAAAATATTTGCTAAAGGGGAAACAGTATCATCATATTGTTTTCAATATAGTACAACATTATTTTTTATTAATTCAGGTATTTTGATGTGTAACTGTACTTGGTTCACGGTAGTGAATGAACATCATACAATTAGGGGAACAGTGAGAAAAGAATCTGCATAGTTAAATGGAGGATTTACCTAAAAACAATTTGGAAGAACTGCTCCTGTATATGAATGATATGACCTAAAAGTAAATTCCCCTAAAGTCCCATATTGGTGAGGTGGCATGGGAGACTGGGATGCTCTGTTTGCTCATTCAGTTCACTAAATGAAAGTAGACTTTCATGCAGGCAAGAAGACTGTCCAAGATCAGATTAGAAAGTGTGGTGCTTTACAAATAACACAGACATCAACAGTGCATAAAAAGCAGGCTATTCATGGTTCTTTGGCCTAGTAGTCTCGTTATTCGAGTTACCTTAGAACCACCCCACAGGAGCTCTCTGAGCCTGTCAAAAAAGCAGAATTGATTAAAGCCTTGTGGGTAGACGGTTAATATGGCCAAACAATGAATAAGGAGAATGTGCAGTAAAAACAAAGTGTTTAAGCTTTTCCTGTTTGCAAAATACTCTACCTCATTAGCTAAGGGATAAGTTTACACTGTAATTAGGTTCAGTGGGGTAAATAAGAATCATGTGTTTTTATTTGATATTTAATATTTTATAATACTCCCTGTGTTCATCCATCTCCTCCTGTCATTGAACAAAATTACATATTCTGATATTTGTGAGCTCAGTTTGGTGAATTGCCAAGAAAGCTTTTTATTGTACAAGTACAATTTTTAGGTAGACTAGGGGGCTCTGCCCCGAGCTCACTTCGCTTGCCAACCCTCATGCGGGTCCTACTCACTAGTCATTTCCTGGATCAGCTGCTTGCGACGAATTATACTGTGCTTTATGATAAACACGAATATCAACTCTGACTTTGATATCTCCGTCTTTTGAAACTATTATCGCTGACAGTTCATCACATGTTGGTTTATTATATATGTTAGCGTGATCTTTCGGATTAATATAGAAATCCAAGAAAACTTCATTGTCTGTGTTTTTCAGATAAATTT
>NC_053162.1:103910609-103930036 GCF_016835505.1 Polypterus senegalus | reverse complement strand
GAAGTAAATATTACCTTTCCACTCAAACCCCCTGTTCTTTCAACACTCGCCATCTGGATGGCTTTATGTTTGGAAAAAGCCAAAGAGGATACCTTCAGCCTACAATGTCTCTTTATGTAAAGGTACAGCCCATCATCTTATGGGAGTCATTAGGTCTGGCAGTTACTTTGCATGGTTCAATAATGACCCAAAAATATAAGGCCATTTTACATGACCATGTGCTCCCCATGATGGAAAAACTGTTCCCTCATGATAGTTCCATATTCCAGGTTAGTAATGCCTATATAAACACTGGTAAACTACCTCAAGAGCACCGACTGGTAACCCCAACCCTCTTTTTGCATAACTCTTCTTATGTTCTATATTTATTGTTGTGGTCCCCGGCCGAGATGCCCAGGAGGACCGGAGGAGGGCTTGTGCCTCCTCCAGACCGCGAGGGGGCGTCCATCCTGGTTATGTTGGGGGCCTCGGGTAAAGGGCTTGGAAGCCCAGCCCTGTAGGGACCCGTGGCCACCGCCAGGCGGCGCCCCAGTGCCTGAATATCCCGGAGCCCAGCACTTCCGCCACACCAGGAAGTGCTGGGGGGAAGACGACAGGGGACACCCGGACAGCTTCCGGGTGCGCAGCCGGCACTTCCACCACACAGGGGTGTGGCTACAGGGGAACGCCGGGAAGCAGCTGGAGCCCATCCGGGTTCCTATTTAAGGGGCTGCCTCCCTCCAGTCATTGGCAGAAGTCGGGTGGAAGAGGACGGAGCTGGAGGGAGGACTAGAGGCGGCCAGGAGAAAGGCACGGGAACTGTGTGGCCTGGACATTGGGGGAATCGGTGCTGGAGGCACTGGGGTTCGTGAGTGCACAAAAACTTGTACATAGTTGTAAATAAACAGTGTGTTGGGAGTAACAACGATGTCCGTCTGTGTGTGTCCGGGCCAGCGTCCAAACAGTATATACTAAGAAATTAAAGGTGGAAATATGTTGTCTTATATTCTTTAATCCAAACTACTGAAATGCACACCAAAGATGCAAATGTGGTATTATTGCCCCACTTTTTCTTGTCGGAATGTTATTGCTGTTCTTTAAGTTAAATATCCCCATTTGAATACTCACATTTGCAAGCAGCCAGCCAAATTCATTATTGGTGATTCCTAAAAGGTATGGAACTTGATGAAAACTCTTGGATTTCAGCATCTCAGAAAGTGGCTTTGGCAGAAAAACACCATCGACTGTCATTGGAATTATCATAGTTGTAAACATAGAAACAAACTGAAAAACATTGGCAAAATAGTCCAAAAATGCATTACACAAGTTGAATTACCTGCACTTATTTGTCTTAAATATATACAAGTCATCACTCCAGTATGCAGCCTACTAAAAATCCAATGAGAGTAAAATTAACGTACCGTATATTTCAAAGTTTTAAAGCAAGTTCAATGCAAACAGTTTAATTTAAATAAACTTTACAAAATGGTAGGTTTTTCTTTAGTTAGCAAGTGAAAATGAAAAACACAAAAATCTGTAATGAAATATTGATGAATGCATGGATATGTTTAGTTACGATGAAGTATTTATTAAACAAAATATTAATAACTAGCAAAATACTCGCGCTTCACAGCAGAGAAGTAGTGTGTTAAAGAAGTAATGAAAAAGAAAAGGAAACATTTTAAAAATAACGTAACACGATTGTCAAAAAATAACGTAACATGACTGTCAATGTAATTGTTTTGTCACTGTTATTAGAGTTGCTGTCATAAGAATGTTTATTTAATTTATGTTGTACTCAAACATTTTGTAATACAACCAATATCAATATAAGTAATGGCAATAATATCAATGCTGTTATTGTTCTTAGGACCTACCTTTTTTGTTATTTCTAAAAGGTCTTCTTCAGTCTTCTCTCGCAAGCATTTCACAAACAACCCCGAGTCTGCATCATCACATGCAGTCATGTTAGCAACTACCTACATAGTAAAAAATATAATATTAATTCTAAGATGGCTTTTTTGTCTAGAAACCAATGCAAGATAAAGAAATTAAATTTCTTTCATCCTGAATAATACTGAGAGTGCATTTAGTAACCTGGCGTGTGAAAAACTGATGGTTCACAAATATGATTCTAGCCAAAAAATGCACAATGGTATCACATTTACCATTCCAACAAACATTGAGTGCCAGGAAGCACATTAGTTTGCTTAATGAAAAATTAATTCACTGAAAGATCTTTTGCAATTTTTATGAATATCTTGGAAAAATACAGTACTTTTTACAGAAAAAGTATTCCTAAAAAAGGCTAGTGCCTTGTTTCATTAATTATGTGAAACTGACAATAATAAATCCTCTGACACATTTAATACAAATAACAAAGGTTTAAAATCTGATGAATAAAAATTAAAATATGGGTTTGAAATGCTATATTTTACCTTTTTTACTGGATCTATATTTTCATTTACAATTCCTAATAACAATTGCAACTCCACTCTGAGATATTGCCTTATGGAATAAACCAGAAGATAATGGGGAAAATATCTGAAATAGAAAAGGATAGACGGAAGTTAACAAAAAGAAAAAATGAAAAACACAATGGAGGTTTGTCTACCTGGCCAGAGGTTACTAAAAGCACAAGTGGAATGGAACAGGGTAAGGAATAAGCAAAAAACAGGATCCAGTCTCAAAGAAAGAGAGAGAGAATGAGAAACACACAATACCAGTGACAGACCAACTATTTATTAATCTTGATGGTAAGTCTTCCTGTGGTGGTAGGTCCAGTCATGGCAAGAGAGACCCCTGGAGAGAGGGAGGTTATGGCAGTCAGTATATGACTGTCTAATGGAGAGGCCTGGAACATAATCCTCTAGAGCTCCTAACTCTGCCTGGGTAAACACTGGAGGCCTGGCTATTGAAGAGCAGATTGGAACTCAAGGATGTCACAGGAGTAACCAGTATATAACTTGACCTGGCATCCTGGCAGTGTAAGTAAAGTAAAGTAAATAAGAAACTTGACATGGAACTGCCTTAGAGGTTAAATGTCACTCTGTACCACACCCTGACGAGTCTAGAACAAAGAAGTGAATTAGGCAAATGCTCACTAGTAGAAACGTCAGAGCAGAAAGAGAGATAGAAGTTGATTTATATTTACACATACAGTACATACTGTAAATGTGACAGTGGTGATGTGTTGCATGTTGATTAGCACATGCAAGTAAGAATTTCACAGTAAATATATATATTTGCTCTCTTTGCATTATTTTGAGTTTGGGAGATGCTCAGGGGTTCTCTCCCCGTGGGGGCGGACCGGCGCGGAGGGCCATTCGAGACGGGGCCGGGGAGCGGCCCGGATGAGTAGCAGCTCCCTCTTCCTCTTTTGCACCACACGTTCGTGGGGAACCCGGTGCTAAATCATTCGTAGACGACCTGATTCTGGGTCGGGGTGTCGTACATAGCAGAGCAGCTCCCTCGCTGCAATCTATTGAAAGTCAGCCCTCGAGCCAAACTTTTGTCCCCCTTCCCCTTTCCCCACCCCCTTCTACTCCCTTACCTGACCAGGCTCACCAAACCACCCCACCCCACCCCAAAACTTAAGCCCTCTCCCTACTCTCTCTTTTTCCCCTTCCCCTCTTCTTTCCTTTTCCCTTCTCTCCTCCTCTTACATGACCAGAAGACAGTGCATGAATCTGGTCAAAAAAAAAAAGGTTACATGACCAGATGTCGGTTTGAATCTGGCCCGGGGCTGTTAGGAATTCTGAAGTACTGTACAGGTGGGGCTTAATAGTGAAAAAGACCGAGGGCCATACAAAAAAAGTTAGAAACTTTTCGGGAGATTTGCTGAGGGCCATGTAAGGAGAAAAGTCAGAGGGTCATCGGAAAAACAGATACTTAGAAATTTTTCGGAGGTGAAAAAGCAGACACTTAGAAATTATTGGTAGATTTAGACAGGGGGTCATCCAAAAAGCAGGGACTTGAAAATTTTTCAAAGGTTGAAACAGGGGGTCATGCAGTGTGTGTCCTTTTTTTTTCGTTATCATTATTATTATTATTATTAGTAGTAGTAGTAGTAGTAGTATAACTTTTTCATTTATATTTTTATAAATAAATATATATACATTTTTTTTTTTTACTGTACCCTATCCAATTCTATCCTCTTTGGGCAGGATCATTAAGTCACTTTGTCCTCTGTCCATAGACTACTTTCTCCAAACGAGAGAAGAATCAACACATGAGCAATGTCCACCTCAGATCTGGCAGTTTGTCAGAAGAAAAATATAGTTGACCTGTATACTGTCTATAAACACTCCTGTATACTGTTTGGTGGTTGCCTGTCCATAGACTCCTTTCTCTACATGATAGAAGATTTCACCACGCATGCTTTCACCTCGGATCAGGTCATTGGTTCCTTTTTCATATTTAGAGTGGACCTGAATTCTGTCTATAAACTCTCCTGTATACGGTTTGGTGGTATCTAGTGATATGAAATCATCCTGGCCAGTACAGATGTGTGTTATGTAATACATTTAAAACACTGACAAGTGATTTCAAACAGTGGCAATCAGGGAGCTGGGGCCTCATGTATAAACGGTGCATACGCACAAAAATGTTGCATACGCCCGTTTCCATGCTCACATCGTGATGTATAAAACCTAAACTTGGCAAAAGCCACACACAGCCTCATGCCATCTCAAACCATAGTGTACGCACGTTTTTGGCTCGGTTTTGCAAACTGGCAGCATCCAGTGTCAAAGCAGTGCTACTGTTCCTTGGTGGCTTCCCTTTATTTTTTAGATTCACATCCCTGACGTGGCTTTATCAAATACACTGACATTAACCACATGTCGTTTTTTTAGTTTAAGGAATCTGATTGTAACCAACCCATAACCATATAATGGTGCACAGAAGGCCAAACTATTCCAAATACAATTGCTGCTTTAGTGGTTTTACTCTCAGTGAAAAGTATTTTAACCCACTGCATTTGAGTGTGGAATCACAGCTCTACAGCAGCTGATCGGAAAGTTCTACCGCAGATTGTGTTAAGTGCGGAGAGAATTATCGGGACATGCACATGCTGCCTCAGCCATAAGCACAGTCTATTTGAACTTCTCATATAAAGTAAACACTTCAGAGTCTTTCCAGCATGAACCTTGTGGTTCAGAAACAGTTTATTTCCAAGTGCTCTAAACACACTCAATCAGTCCATCAAGTGCTCCCGGTAGAACTGTTTGTAATTATAAGTACAATTACCTCACTGTAAACTTGCATTACAGTTGTAATATTGCACAACCTGAACCACTTATGCTTTCATATTGTATATTTTTTCATTTTTTTATCGTATTATTTTTATTATTATTTGTTATTGTTTTTGTTGTTATTTTACCATTTTATAGGAAAATAAGTTTATGGAGAAATTTGCATATTGAATCTCATTGTACCATACAATAACAATAAAGGAATTCAATTCAATAGAAGAGAGCGCATATTTACAGATGTAAAGTATATATATTACATTATACAGATACATTTTTAACTTCATTTAAATAATGTATACTGTTATTAAATGTGTGGACATTGTGGACAGCGGTAGCGATAAACTGGCGCCCTGTTCAGGGATTGTTCCTGCCTCGCGTTTATGCTTCCTGGGACTGGGATGGAAACATTAAACATGTACTACAAATATACTGCTCAAAAGAATTAAAGGAACACTTTTTAATCAGAGTATATAGCATAAAGTCAATGAAACTTATGGGATATTAATCTGGTCAGTTAAGTAGCAGAGGGGGTTGTTAAGCAGTTTCAGCTGCTGTGGTGTTAATGAAATTAACAACAGATGCACTAGAGGGGCAACAATGAGATGACCCCCAAAACAGGAATGGTTTAACAGGTGGAGGCCACTGACATTTTTCCCTCCTCATCTTTTCTGAAGGTTTCTTCACTAGTTTTGCATTTGGCTACAGTCAGTGTCACTACTGGTAGCATGAGGCGATACCTGGACCCTACAGAGGTTGCACAGGTAGTCCAACTTCTCCAGGATGGCACATCAATACGTGTCATTGCCAGAAGGTTTGCTGTGTCTCCCTGCACAGTCTCAAGGGCATGGAGGAGATTCTAGGAGACAAGCAGTTACTCTAGGAGAGCTGGAGAGGGCCATAGAAGGTCCATAACCCATCAGCAAGACCAGTATCTGCTCCTTTGGGCAAGGAGGAACAGGATGAGCACTGCCAGAGCCCTACAAAATGACCTCCAGCAGGCCACTGGTGTGAATGTCTCTGACCAAACAACCAGAAAGACCTAATGAGGGTGACCCAAGGGCCCCATGTCCTGTAATGGGCCCTGAGCTCACTGCCCAGCAGCATGCAGCTCAATTGGCATTTGCCATAGAATACCAGAATTGGCAGATGCACCACTGGTGCCCTGTGCTTTTTACAGATGAGAGCAGGTTCACCCTGAGCACGTGACAGAAGTGAAAGGGTCTGGAGAAGCCATGGAGAACATTATGCTGCCTGTAACATCATTCAGCATGAGCAGTTTGGTGGTGGGTTAATGATTGTCTGGGGAGGCATATCCATGGAGGGTTACACAGAACGCTACAGGCTTGACAAAGGCACCTTGGCTGACATTAGGTATCAGGATGAAATCCTTGGACCCATTGTCAGAGCCTATGCTGGTACAGTGGCTCCTGGTGCACGACAATTCCTGGCCTCATGTGGTAAGAGTATGCAGGCAGTTCCTGGAGGATGAAGGAATTGATACCATTGACTGGCCACCACACTTTCCTGACCTAAATCCAATAGAACACCTCTGGGACATTATGTTTTGGTCCATCCAATGCCACCAGGTTGCACCTCAGACTGTCCAGAAGCTCAGTGATGCCCTGGTCCAGATCTGGGAGGAGATCCCCCACAACACCATCTGTCATCTCATTAGAAGCATGCATCGATGTTGTCAGGCATGTATACAAGAACACAGGGGCCATACAAAGTGCTGCGTACAATTTTGAGTTGCTGCAATTAAATTTTGGCAAAATGGACTAGCCTGCCACATAATTTTTCACTCTGATTTTTGGGCGCCTTTAAATTCAGGGCTCTGTAGGTTGATCATTTTCATTTCCATCAAACAATGTGGCATCCTTTCGTTCCTAACACATTACCCAGTCTATATCAGTATAGATATCCAGGAGGATTTCTTTTTCCCATTGAGATCTGATGTGTTTTCAAAGTGTTCCTTTAATTTTTTGAGCAGTTTATATATATATATATATATATATATATATATATATATATATATATATATATATATATATATATATATATATACACACACACACATACACATACACACACACATACATATATACACATATATACAACAACTTTTTTTATATATACAAGAACTTTTTTTGTTCTTCAAAGTAACCAAAGCGCTGTGCGAACTCAGTGCGCAGTGCACTCAGTTTATCAGCAAAGTGCGTATTTGGGAACACCGTTGTGCCGACTTGGTTCAATATTACTTGGCAAAAGGGAAAGTGGGGCAAGTTGCACTGGTGCATTTGTGTCTCCCATAAAAGCAGCTACTTGAAATCACTTTGTGATTTTGCACGGGTAAAAACGTCTGCTGAAGTGTCAGATTCTTCTTTAACTCTTCTGCTTTCTGTATCTTATGCATTGCATTCTGGTCTTTCAGGTTATCCTGATGTTTTGTCTCATAGTGCCGTCTTAGATTAAATTCTGTAATTACAGCCACATTAGCTCCACAAATGAGAAACACGGGTTTACCGGCAATGTAAGTAAACATATACTCAGCCTCCCATCGGTTTTTAACACTAGAATTACCAGAGCCTACGAAAAAACTCATAATTCCGTCCCACCTTAAACCGCTTCTTAAATTCCTTCACACCTCTCCGCCAGCGTCCTTTGTCTTCTAAATGTGCTTATAAAGAGAAGCTTGGAGCAGCCGGCTATTCCATCCCCCCACCAATTTAGAACGTGCACGAACTTCAGCTTGATTGAGTATCTGGGAGTGAAGTGGAGTTTTAGAGTGGAAATAATAGATCGTTGTTTGGAACACACGCATTTCATGCCTGTTCAGTTTCTACAGTAATCTGTGTCAACACATTGTTAAAACAGAAACGTTTTTTTATACTCTAGTAGTAGATGACAAAATGTAGGCATAAACTATATAATGTATGAAGCCTGAAGTCCAAATAGCAAAGAAACATTTTCACAAGAATAACACAATTGCGCTTTTATTCAAAAATATAGCTGCAGAAACAAAAAGCCGCCTTAACATGCAACATTGACAGCACTTTATTGTAACTGCCTCCCTGGTTCAATAGACTCAGCCCCCGCTTGGGAATCAAGGGGTCACGAGTTCGATCCTGCGCCCCTCCGTTTGAGAAGTAAACTGCTCTTATTCTTACTGTTTTAGAATAAAAGCATACATTTGATTTCAGTCTATAACAGCCGGTGCAATTTATGATCCCTGTAAAGGTTAGCTTTTTTTTTTTTTTATTCACTTTTCATTCTCTCAGTCGCGTTCAGAATCAATCCATACAACCCCATCTGACACGGCTGTTTTCACTAAAGACGCGCTATAGCTCTTCAGTGTACCACGATGCATACTAACGCCAAACATACGCCGGTTCTAACACACAAACGCTGGCAAAGCTGCCTTCTTCGTATCTCACCGTCACTTGCTTTTCTTTTTATTCAGTTTTCTTGAGTGTACCCGCATGTTGCTGTATGCTGTTTCTTTTCTACTCCAGGACATGCAGAGGAAAGAATGGTAAAGACCAGTAACTTCGGCGCTATATGCAATCATCAGACACTCCCCATCTGCCCGTGTCGTTCAAACACAGGAACATATATTGGTGTAAAAGTATAACAAAAGTACACTTTTATTCAGGTGCACTTTTTCCATCGCCTTTTCCTGTAAGAAGCAATGTACACACTTCTCTCTATGCTGTGGTTTCTATTACACTGTTTCTATAAGAAACAGCATACAGCAACATGCGGGGACTGGCAGGAACACTCAATAAAACTGAATAAAAAGAAAAGCAAGTGACGGTGAGATACGAAGAAGGCAGCTTCTCCAGCGTTTGTGTGTCAGAACCCGGGGGGGGTGTTTGGCGTTAGTATGCATCGTGGTACACTGCAGAGCTTCAATTGGTGATCTGTCTTTCTGCATTAACCGCATATTTTTTCATACGTCTCAAACCAAGGGGATGCGAGGGTAAAATGAATCGGGAAGCGCGCGTACATACTCAGTGCACCCCCTCTCGGGAATCGAACCTCGGACGTCGGTACTAAATAACGTAACATGATTGTCAATATACAGTAATTGTTTTGTGAGTGTTATTGAGTGTTGCTGTCATCAAGGATTTGATTATCATTATTTCTTTCAATCAGGTTCGTATTTGTAGTATGTGTTGTGTTCAAGTTACATTCCGTGTTTGTCAATCGTTGTAAAGATAACAGGTTTCATTCATCGATTCATTTCTTACTGCATCAATAAACAGCTCGTCTTCCTCTTTATCTGAGACGTGACACACTGCATGCACAGGTTTTTTTTACACTTACATTGACTTTTTGTACCGTGTGCTTTGTTTCCGCAGTAGCTGCACTTATGAATATGCTTGTATGTATCAGACGCTTCATATTTTTTTGCTGCCTTCGAAAACTTTCTCTCGCAGTTTCGCTGAGTTTGTGCCAAACACCACCCTGACCATCTCATCTTCCTATGCATAAGCACAGTCCTTAACCCGTTAATATTTAGCGGCAGTGTTTCTTTTGGATTGCCGCTGACGGACGGCCTTATATGGGCAGGCACTAAATTACAAACGCCAGTGGCAGCCTGTCTACCGGTTAACGCCGTGCTTTGTTTCCGCAGTAGCTGTACTTATGAATATGCTTGTATTTATGAATACGCTTGTATGCATCACTTGCTTCATAATCTTTTTCTGCCTTCTCAATTGTGAAATGGCGTTTTTTGTTCAGCTGTTT
The DNA here is from genome assembly GCF_016835505.1 of Polypterus senegalus. Taxonomy (NCBI): domain Eukaryota; kingdom Metazoa; phylum Chordata; class Cladistia; order Polypteriformes; family Polypteridae; genus Polypterus; species Polypterus senegalus. The sequence continues at coordinate 103,920,053 of NC_053162.1, read as the reverse complement.
GGAGGTCTTCCTTGTTCTCTACGTACTTACGTAGGAGGCGTAATGATGACACACGAAACTCCGCCCCCCACGGCCATCCAGCTCAACTCCGTTACATTATATGGAGAAAAATAGCTTCCAGTTATGACCATTACGCGTTGAATTTCGAAATGAAACCTGCCCAACTTTTGTAAGGAAGCTGTAAGGAATGAGCCTGCCAAATTTCAGCCTTCTACCCACACGGGAACTTGGAGAATTAGTGATGAGTCAGTGAGTCAGTCAGTCAGTCAGTGAGGGCTTTGCCTTTTATTAGTATAGATAAAAGAGGATTTAGAATACAATTATCGATATTGTATAGTCAGAATTAAATTTAGAAAACACGTAGAAATTCCTTAATATATTGGGTCTGTTCATGCATTTCTCTCTGAACAGGGCTGGGTCAGGGTGTTGAATGATATTGTTGATTTATATCATGATGTTTGGAAAGTTGTATCGAGTGTATTTGTGACTAAACTGTGTTTTATATACATGTGCATTAAATGTGTTCGTTAAGCTCAATTACATTAATACAAAAGTAAACTTAATAATGCAAAATATAGTTAGAATTATATATGTACATACAAGAGCCGATACACTGCATCCTCCAGCCGATTCTCCAAAAATGGTCACAGAGCCTGGGTCTCCTCCAAAACTCTTAATATTCCGTTGAACCCACTGTAGAGCTGCTATTTGGTCTAGGAGGCCCCAGTTTCCACGACAATGGTCATCACCAGTGCTAGATATTAACAAAAAGTATAAAAGATAAATAGATAATGAAAAGTGATGAACACTACTCGTTATTCTTGAATTCAATAATATCAATTATGAATGCACAATTAATTATTTAGAAAATCTACCTCAGAAATCCTAAAATTCCCAGCCTATACTGGATCACCACCACCACCACATTCTCATAAGCAGCAAGTGCTGGGCCATCATAAATGGTGGCTGCGCCCATCATTAATCCTCCTCCATGAATCCATACCATTACCTGGAAAAGTGAAACATTTTCAGTAGTATTTCAGCATAAATAGAAAGAAAAAACAAGCTTTTTAAGGCTGAGCATAATAATGCAGGAGCACTGTTTTTCAATTGTGGTCATTAGATCCTGAATGAAGACATCTTGTACACCTGCAAATGTTACTTTGCAGAAAAATAAATGTATTTTTAAACTTTTCACCCTGAAAGAGAGATTTTATTAGTATGGCAAAATAAATAAGATGACAGTGACTTTCAGAAGTTCCAAAGCTTCGCTGTTATCTGTGACAATGGGGAGATCGTGGAGGTAATGTGAGCTTACAATCAGCAGGAGTTCATCTGGGCCACAGGCTGGAGTGAACTACAAAAACTAAAGCTGTGTAGAAGAAGGAATAGTCGCTTCTATGTTTTGTTGAAGGCTCAAGTCCTTCAGAGCATGCAGGCCTCTGTTATAGATGCTTTATTAATCTATCATCGCAGGTCCAGTCTTCTTTTGCAGTAAACAACATTACTACAAGTAAGGCAGGTAAACTCAATAAATTGAGAAGGAAGACTGGAACTCTTAATAAACTACTAACAATTATTAACAATTACACCCATCGTCTGCATGCCATTCTGGTTAAATATAGGAGCACCTTCAGCGATGGACTGATCCAGGTGCTCTGCTACAGCAAGTGCTATATGAAGTCATTTTTGACAACAGTCATTATAGTGTATCAGTAATGGCATACTGCACAATAATGTGCAGCAAATACACTTAACCTATAGTTTTCATCTTTTTTTTCTGTACGTTTAGCATTCGTTTGCTCAGAGGTTGATGAGCTTGCTGCTTCGTGAGCAGTCTTCTTTTCTCCACTCTAGCAGCCCGCTTCTTCGCTTCAGTATCTTTTCTCATTAAAAGTGATTAAGTCAGTTTTTATGTTTCAATTATTTGTACATTTGTCTTTAATGTTTCACTTAAGCTGGCACTTAATTCTTGAATCTGCCTCAGGAATGATTTAAGATATGAAGAGGTAGGGGAAATAACGGCGAAGGTGGTAGTAATGAGAACGGTGTCTGTATGTACGCGCTGCACGGCTGTCCTGCCGCCGAGAGTTGATTCTACAATAAAATAAAATAAAAATAAAAAAGGAATAACCTTGGAGGTCAGTCATCACCCCGAAAGCGGATAGTAGACGTCATGTAATATATGTGTACCAAATTTCAGGTCAATAGGTCAAATGGTTTGTAAACTACAGGTGATTTAAAATCCTGGACAGATAAACGAACAGCCACGGTAGTGTATTATATAAGAAGATAATGAGTTCGCTTACTAACAGACTGGTGTTGACCTCTAAGTTTCCGAAAAGGATTACATTGTTTCATGCACCAAGAGCTTTTACATGCTGGACAGGCTATGGATTCATGTAAACCTCTTTCTTTTTTTTGTATTATTAATAATTTCATTTGAAAAAAAAAACGTTCCATACACCCAAGTCTAACTAAACAAAGTTCAACACCCACCCAAGAGAAAGAGAGAAGAGCCAACAGCTATCGCAAACCTTTAAAAAACTACAAAGAGTAAAAGTCCTTTTCCTCGATATAAATGCTTATTCTAAAATGTTATTAATTAGGACTTGCCATAATTTTAAAAAGTTTTGAAAAAATCCTGTACCCGAGAATTTGATTTTTTCAATTTCAAATAGTATAGAACATCTGTTACCCTCTGACATATAACAGGTGGGCTGGGATTCTTCCAGTTAAACAAGATACATCTACGTGCTAGTAGTTTGGTAAAGGCAATTACAATAAATTTGTCCTTCTCCAATTTAAGCCCATCTGGGAGTACACCAAACACAGCTGTTAATGAGTTAGGAGTGATCGTTGTTCAAAGTAATGCTAATTTGGTGCACATCCAAAACATGTGGCTCAGTGAGACTAGAGCTAAATTGCAACATTCACAGGCTGAATCTTGCCCTGGATACGTTTTGGACAGTCTTAAATGAGTGATAGATAAAAGATTTTAAGTTGAATGATTGAATGCTTTGTGCATATGAAGCTAGAGTGTATTCTATGCATGGCTGCCTTCCACTCCTTTTCTTAAGATATTAAGTGAAAGATCCTTTCCCTACCTCCCCCTGGGATCTTTGAAAGGAAGAGAATTTAATATGTAAACCTGATTCACAGTTCTTTTGCCCCACCTTCAGTGAAGTAGAGGCTGTTTGATTTTTAAGCTGTGTTAGTTAAAGTTGAGACAGCGATACAGTGTTTTAGAGTTGGTGTATCTGTTACTGTAGAGATTTTATATCCCCCCAAGCTTACTTCCAGGTACTCCACTTGTTTCCCCACAAACGACAGAAATGTTCAACTAGGTCAACTGGCCTGTAATGAGAGAGTGTGAATGTGTAGCTGTGACTGTACCCCATAATAGACTGCCACCTGGTACAGAGATGGTTACTTCCAGGTTATGATATGGCTCCCCTTAAGTGCAATAAACAGGATTATAAAATGGAGAAATATATTAATTAAAGATCGCAAGGCGGTGTGATTATTAGAGCAGCCAGTTGGAATCTTGAAGTAGCCACAATTGGTTTGGACTTCTCCCATGTTCATTTCCTCCCTCTGCCCAAAGGTTTGTATGTTAGTTTAACCGGTATATCTGCATTGTCCCTGTTTGTGTTAAACTGTGACTCACCGTGCCCCAAATGTTACTAGCATGGTGACCCTGTATTGGACAAACTGGGTTCAGAAAAGGAAGGAACAAACTAAAGAGTGTATTGTGTATAGCAGAAACAAAATGAGATTCTGCAATGATATCACACAATAAAAAAGTGCAGAGTGAGGCAGATACCTGTAGTGGTATGTGACATACGAGAGCTTGAACAAGCTTTACACAAGCCCTAAAAATTAAAAAGAAAAACAGACAGTGGGTAACTGAGTGAATCCTTTACACTTACAGGTAATCTTGACTCCTTGTTGGATTCTGCGGGGGTGTAGATGTTTAAGTACAAACAATCTTCAGAAACAACAGGGATCTGTAATGTTAGCTTCACCTCCTCCAATAACTTTTGTATAAAGTCCACATTTTGGATACAACTATAATAAAATGAATACCAAGATTCAAGATTATATTTTGGATTAAAAAGGAAAGTACATAAGTAAAAAGAACAAGGCAATGGATTATAGAAAGAACATTGTTAATACAAAAAATGAAATGTGCAAAGACTCAACTGGTTGAATGGCAGCCAACACATAAACGAACCAGAAAGTGAATGCTGACAACATAACAGTATAGGCATTCATTATACTACACATACACTTACATTTAATCAAAGTACTCTTTTTTACAAATATTTCCAGATTAATCAGCATTAACTGAATATAATTTTTCACCAGGTGTCCATTCACCAATTTCTCTGTACTGTCTGTTTGTTTTGAATCAGTAGTGTTAGCAACAGCAGAAAGTTGTGTTTAAAGTAGCTGCCAGTGTCACTTCAAAAACCCCTTCACTAGCAACACAAAGTAGAAAAAGTTTAAAATCATGAAAGGTGGCAGGTTAGGAAGTACCTAAGAGTCCTGGGTTCAAATCCCAATGAATGCTATGAAGTAGATTAGAAAAGTGCTACATAAATATTATTAATCTAAAAATTTTCTGTGCACACTTATTTCATGTTTTACAATGGGATTTTAATGTAATGGTTATTGTTACCACCAGTGTCCTAGGTCCAAATCCTAGGCTCACTTCATTGCCTTTGGGAATTCTACATGTTCTCCCTGTGTCTGCACTGGTCTTTTGTCCAGATTCGCCATTACTTTCTCACGATTTCAACAGCATGAACGTTTAGCTGATGTGGCAACTCCAAAATGGCTTTGTATCGGAGTCTGCAGTGAACTGCCACCATATGCAGGAATTCTTTTTGCCTTGATCCCAATACTGCTGAGATGTTCAAGCCCAGTTCATCCAGTCCATCACAGGAGACAGCCCATCATGGTTAACTCAGACCCTCAATCAATGAAATAGCATATATTAAGACTATTGGAGGAAACCACACATACACAGAAGGTTCATGCAAACAGCACACAGAAAACAGTCCGGTGAGGACTTGAACTGGGTTTCAACAATGCCACCCACTGTGCCACCATGCCACTTTAGACATGTGAAACATCTTCCTCCACCATGCTGCTTCATTACAGACAAATGCAGTAAACATGGAAATCTTCTTCTTGAAGAAATTTCAATTTGGAGAATATTCACATAAATGTTACATAAAACAGGCATTAACTGTTTAGAAATAACTCGGTAAAGTGATGCCTTTAGAAGAAATCATCTCACACAGCATGAAACTGACAGAAAGCACGAGGGCAGACATTCCAAAAAAGATAGGCAATCCTTGGCATTGTTCATTTAACCCATAGTTAGGTGTGGCTCACATTTTCTAAATTTAGAAAGTTAAATTTTCACCAAAGTCAAAAAGACAAAATATTAAGGTAAGATAACTAGTAATCATGGAACTGTTGCCCCAGATATTGTTCACCCTCAAATGCAAAGCCTAGTTATAGATTATGTGGTTAATTTCTTATTTTACCCACCCATCCTTCCATTGTCAAAACCACCAAATCTCACCCATGGACCAGTATTCTGGAGTCTATCCTGGTAGTGTTGAGTGCTAGGCAGGAATCAGCTCATGATGATATGCCAGTTTTCTTACTTTATAAATGCATATTGTAAATATAAAATAAAACTAAAGTTTGTCCAGCCTACTAATGATCACCACCTGTCAAGCACTATAAATACCATGAGGTTCATAAATATTTCTGCTCTCAACGTGTCATTTTTAGACCTTACAGAATTATTTTTACATGATACTTTACACAATAGAGGTTCCACTTACTCACTTAGTTCATCGTAAAAATAATTGGCCCATCTAGTTGGCAATAATTTACAAGAATAACTTTAAAGGCATTTTTTTTTGTAAAAATGCATGCTACACATGACATACTCCTCTGGTTGCACTTGACTGCCATTTACTAGCACTTCATAATAATCACTGATAATCCGTCAGATCTGGGGATTTGGGTTCATTTCTCACTCAGGTTATCTTTTACTGGAATTTGTATGTTCTGTCTGTGTTGAGCTTTTCTCAAGAACCGGGTTGTTACAAATGTCCCCAAATACAGTATATATGGTCAAGTTAATACCTTCACTGAACCCCTTACTGTTTGTGTATCATACCAGTCTAACCACAGATAACACAATCACACTAGTCCTCCACACCATATTATCCCACATGGAGGAACAGAAAATCTATTGCAGGATTCTGTTTATTAACTTGCAGTTTAGCCTTTAATACAATCATCCCACAACAGCTAATAGTGAAAGTTTCTATGATCAGATTGAACACTTTACCTTGTAACTGGATCTTGGACTTTGAAAAGACAACAGACTGCATGTGGTGGCACTAAAATATTGTACACTGTCAAACTGAGCACAGGGGCCCCTCAGGCCTGCGTGCTCAATCCATTGCTCTTTAGATAGATAGATACTTTATTAACCCCAAGGGGAAATTCAAATAATCCAGCAGCAGTATACGGATACAAAAAATAAAAACAACAAAAAAAAAAATATATTAAATTAAAAGAGTAATAAAAATGCATGTGAAAACAGACAATAACTTTAAATAATGTTAGCATATACTCCCCAGGTGGAACTGAAGAGTCGCATAGTGTGGGGGAGGAACGATCTCCTCGGTCTGTCAGTGGAGCAAGACAGTGACAAAAATCTGTCACTGAAGCTACTCCTCTGCCTGGAGATGACACTGTTAAGTGGATGCAGTGGATTCTACATGATTGACAGGAGTTTGCTTAGTGCCCATTGCTCTGCTACAGATGTTAAACTGTCCAGCTTTATTCCTACAATAGAACCTGCCTTCTTAACAAGTTTGTCCAGGCGTGAGACATCTTTCTTCTTTATGCTGCCTCCCCAGCACACCACCGTGTAGAAGACGGCACTCGCCACAATCGTCTGGTAAAACATCTGCAGCATCTTATTGCAGACTAGCAAAATATCTGCGCTTCGCAGTGGAGAAGTAGTGTGTTAAAGAAGTTATGAAAAAGAAAAGGAAACATTTTAAAAATAACATAACCTGATTGTCAATGTAATTGTTTTGTCATTGTTATAAGTGTTGCTGTCATCAAGGATTTGATTATCATCATTTGTTTCAATCAGGTTCGTATTTGGAGGACATGTTGTTTTGAAGTTACATTCCGTGTTTGTCAACCGTTGTAAAGATAACAGGTTTCATTCATCGAAGTGTTCACTACGCAAATCGCTACTCGTGAATGTAAGATGTTTAACAGGCATTCCCGGTATTAACTTGTGCTAAACGTACCATGGTGTGACGTAAGGGGAGCGGACTGTAAAAAGGCAAGGAGGCGCGTATTTTGAACAAAAAGGGAGAAGACAGCGAAGGAGAGGAAAAGTGAGAAGGAAAACTGTTTAAATAAAGAGCTAGGAAAGTGAATGGAAAGAAGCAGCCAGTGGTAAAGCAAGGAAGACTTCGTAATAAGGACAGTTGGGTGCACGTAAAAGGTGTAACAATAAGATTGTTAAGCCTTATGATAATGTTCCCGCACGGAGGATTTAGAGAGACGCACTGGGAGACGTATAATCTGAACCTCTCTACAGTTTCGCTTATTTTCGAATTGTAATGTTCATCGAATTTACGTATCATCTGGTCCACTGACGGACTGTGCATTTCACACCTAGGCCTTCAGTAGTGCTCCGTCTGAATCAAACCGCCCCTCAAAAACTAATTTATGGTTATAAAAACCATCTTAATATGCAGAAATACAGTAAAAAGAGCCACTGCATCGCAGATAGATAACTCCTGTAGCCACAATAAATGCCTTTATTGAATAGACAAACCAGGGGTGAACAAGTTCCTTTCTACTGCAGCTACAGCTGCGACACACATAAAAAACATCAATAATAACTCATAAACTTGCAATATTATTTAGGAAAATGGCAACATTTTACTCACCAAAAATTCAGATTATTTGTAAACAAAATCCATCCTCCTCTCTTTCCTCAAAAACAGTTCATTTACTCTGTCGTACAGATTATCTGTGCGCTTCAGTTCCATCAAAAACTCCCTTTCTATCGCCATCGAAGCTAATGCTGAAAGTCGAACCTGCCATGTCGTATTTCTTGCCTCAAAGTTTTAATTCGCTTTAGGGCTGAAAATGTCCACTCGACAGAAGCAGTTGACACGGGAATGGTCACCGCCAAATATACCAATGTGTACAGCTGCCCCATGCTCTCATTCAGATTTTTCTGCAGAAGGAAGTCAAGAAGATCAGTGGGAGATTTTCCTCAGTAGCTGCACTTATGAATATGCTAAGCACAGTCATTCACCCACGAATATTTACCTTATATGGGCAGGCACTCAATTACGTGGGAGGCGTGATGATGCGAGAAGCAACTCCTAGCTGCAGGCTTTGGCCGTATACAGTATATGGACGAAAGTAGGTTCCAGTTATGACCGTTACGCGTAGAATTTCGAAATGAAACCTGCCTAACTTTTGTAAGTAAGCTGTAAGGAATGAGCCTGCCAAATTTCAGCCTTCCACCTACACGGGAAGTTGGAGAATTATTGATGAGCGAGTGAGTGAGTGAGTCAGGGAGGGCTTTGCCTTTTATTAGTATAGATGCTGAAGGACGGCAACCTTCTAAGAAAGTATAGTCGGCTCTGACCTTTCTTACACAGAGAGCATCAGTATTGGCAGTCCAGTCCAATTTGTCATCCAGCTGCACTCCCAGGTATTTATAGGTCTGTACTCTCTGCACACAGTCTCCTCTGATGATCACGGGGTCCATGAGGGGCCTGGGCCTCCTAAAATCCACCACCAGTTCCTTGGTCTTGCTGGTGTTCAGGTGTAAGTGGTTTGAGTCACACCATTTAACAAAGTCTTTGATTAGCTTCCTGTACTCACCCTCCTGCCCACTCCTGATGCAGCCCACAATAGCAGTGTCATCAGCGAACTTTTGCACGTGACAGGACTCTGAATCGTATTGGGTCTGATGTATATAGGCTGAACAGGACCGGAGAAAGTACAGTCCCCTGCGGTGCTCCTGTGTTGCTGACCACAATGTCAGACCTGCAGTTCCCAAGACGCACATACTGAGGTCTGTCTGTAAGATAGTCCACGATCCATGCCACCAGGTGTGAGTCTACTCCCATCTCAGTCAGCTTGTCCCTAAGGAGCAGAGGTTGGATGGTGTTGAAGGCGCTAGAGAAGTCCAAAAACATAATTCTTACAGCACCACTGCCTCTGTCCAAGTGGTAGAGGGATCGGTGTAGCATATAGATGATGGCATCCTCCGCTCCCACCTTCTTCTGGTATGCGAACTGCAGAGGGTCAAGGGCGTGGCAGACCTGTGGCCTCAGGTGGTGAAGCAGCAGCCCTCCA
>NC_053162.1:103892580-103910109 GCF_016835505.1 Polypterus senegalus | reverse complement strand
AACTGTACATACTGCATCTCTGTTGTTAGTCATTAGCACTATAACATAAGTAACATGATAATTATATTTGAATACTAACCCTCACCTATTCTGTTTCTTTTCTCGGTACCCAAATGTGGCCATTGGTGCCACACCCACCTGCCAAGTTGTTTGCCTGCCTATGGTAAAGTCATCCCTGATGGAGGATCACAGGAATCATGGGAAAGAGAGGTCCTTTCATCGGAGCAATGTTTCAGCCGTGGCATGGCCAAATGGAGATGCAGCTAGATGGATGAGGTCTCCAGGACTCTAAAAATATCGAAACCTAATTATGTCATATCATCTACTGTTAAACCGTAATTCTAAAATTTTTATTATGCTGTCTTAAGGAATTGTTCTGTTGTGTATATTGTATTGTATTGACCCCTACTTTTGACACCTACTGCACGCAACCTACCTGGAAAGGGGTCTCTCTTTGAACTGCCTTTCCGAGGTTTCTTCCATTTTTCCTACAAGGTTTTTATTGGGAGTTTTCCTTGTCTTTTCAGAGAGTCAAGGCTGGGGGGCTGTCAAAAGGCAGGGCCTGTTAAAGCCCATTGCGGCACTTCCTGTGTGATTTTGGGCTATACAAAAATAAACTGTATTGTATTGTATTGTATATGTAGTGGGGATATTCAGCCTTTGTTCTGAAGCCCACAATCAACTCTTTTGTCTTGTTGACATTAAGGGACAGATTGCTGTCCTTACACCAGCTCACTAACTGTTCCACCTCTGCTTTATAAGATGTTTCATCTTCATTACTGATGAGTCCTAGTACTGTTGTATCATCAGCAAACTTAATGAGTTGATTTTTGCTGCATTTGGCAGTACAGTCATGTGTTAGCAGAGTAAAGAGCAATGGATTGAGCACACAGGCCTGAGGGGCCCCTGTGCTCAGTTTGACGGTGTACAATGTTTTATTGTCAACATATGCTGTCTGTTGTCTTTCCAAAGTCCAAGATCCAGTTGCAAGGTAAAGTGTTCAATCTGAGCATAGAAACTTTCACTATTAGCTGTTGTGGGATGATTGTATTAAAGGCTAAACTGCAAGTCAATAAACAAAATCCTGCAATAGCTTTTCTGTTCCTCCGTGTGGGATAATATGGTGTGGACGACAAGTGTGATTGTGTTATCTGTGGTTCGATTGGTATCGTACACAAACTGTAAGGGCTCCAGTGAAGGTATTAATTTGACCATATGTACTGTATTTGGGGACATTTGTAACAACCCGGTTCTTGAGAAAAATCACAACACAGACCGAACATACAAATTCCAGTAAAAGATAACCTGAGTGAGAAATGAACCCAAATCCCCAGATCTGACTGATTAACAGTGATTATTATGAAGTGCTAGTAAATGGCAGTCAAGTGCAACCAGAGGAGTATGTCATGTGTAGCATGCATTTTTACAAAAAAAAAAAAAGCCTTTAAAGTTATTCTTGTAAATTATTGCCTACTAGATGAGCCAATTATTTTTACGATGAATAAAGTGAGTAACTGGAACTTGTGTGTAAAGTATCATGTAAAAATAATACTGTAAGGTCTAAATATGACACGTTGAAGCAGAAATATTTATGAACCTGGACATGTATTTATTTACAATATGTATTTATAGTGCTTGACAGGTGCTGATCATTAGTAGGCTGGACAAACTTTAGTATTTATTTACAACATGTATTTATAAAGTAAGAAAACTGGCATATAATCATGATATGGTTCCTGCCCAGCACTCAACACTACCAGGATAGACTCCAAAATACTGGTCTATGGATGAGATTTGGTGGTTTTGACAATGGAAGGATGGGTGGGTAAAATAAGAAATTAACCACATAATCTATAGCTAGGCTTTGCATTTCAGGGTGACCGATATCTGGGGCAACAGTTCCATGAGTACTAGTTATCTTACCTTAATATTTTGTCTTTTTGACATTGTTGAAAATTTAAATTTGTAAATTTTGAAAATATGAGCCACACCTAACTATGGGTTAAATGAACTATGCCAAGGATTGCTTATCTTTTTTGGAACGTCTGCCCTCATGCTTTCTGTCAGTTTCATGCTGTGTGGGATGATTTCTTCTGAAGGCATCACTTTACCGAGTTATTTCTAAACAGTTAATGCCTGTTTTATGTAACAACATATGTCAATATTCTCCAAATTGAGTTTTTTCAAGAAGAAGATTTCCATGTTTACTGCATTTGTCTGTAACAAAACAGCATGGTGGAGGAAGATGTTTCACATGTCTAAAGTGGCATGGTGGCACAGTGGGTGGATTGCTGAAACCCAGTTCAAGTCCTCACTGGACTGTTTTCTGTGTGCTGTTTGCATGAACCTTCTGTGTATATGTGGTTTCCTCAATAGTCTTAATATATGCTATTTCATTGATTGAGGGTCTGAGTTAACCATGATGGGCTGTCTCCTGTGATGGACTGGGCTTGCACATCTCACAGCAGTATTGGGATCAAGGCAAAAAGAATTCCTGCATATGGTGGCAGTTCACTGAAGACTCAGATACAAAGCCATTTTGGAGTTGCCACATCAGCTAAACATTCATGCTGTTGAAATTGTGAGAAAGTAATGGTGAATCTGGACAAAAGACCAGTGCAGACACAGGGAGAACATGTAGAATTCCCAAAGGCAATGAAGTGAACCTAGGATTTGGACCTAGGACACTGGTGGTAACAATAACCATTACATTAAAATCCCATTGTAAAACATGAAATAAGAGTGTGCACAGATAATTTTTAGATTAATAATATTTATGTAGCACTTTTCTAATCTACTTCATAGCATTCATTGGGATTTGAACCCAGGACTCTTAGGTACTTCCTAACCTGCCACCTTTCATGATTTTAACTTTTTCTACTTTGTGTTGATAGTGAAGGGGTTTTTGAAGTGATCCTGGCAGCTACTTTAAACACAACTTTCTGCTGATGCTAATGCTACTGATTCCAAACAAACAGACAGTACAGAGATGTGAAACAAGTAGAAATCAGTGAATGGACACCTGGTGAAAAATTATATTCAGTTAATGCTGATTAATCTGGAAATATTTGTAAAAAAAGAGTACTTTGATTAAATGTAAGTGTATGTGTAGTATAATGAATGCCTATACTGTTACGTTGTCAGCATTCACTTTCTGGTTTGTTTATGTGTTGGCTGCCATTCAACCAGTTGAGTCTTTGCACATTTCATTTTTTGTATAATACAGTGTTCTTTCTATAATCCATTGCCTTGTTCTTTTTACTTATGTACTTTCATTTTTAATCCAAAGTATAATCTTGAATCTTGGTATTAATTTTATTATAGTTGTATCCAAAATGTGGACTTTATAGAAAAGTTTTTGGAGGAGGTGAAGCTAACATTACAGATCCCTGTTGTTTCTGAAGATTGTTTGTACTTAAACATCTACACCCCCGCAGAATCCAACAAGGAGTCAAGATTACCAGTAAGTTTAAAGGATTCACTCAGTTACCCACTGTCTGTTTTTCGTTTTAATATTTAGGGCTTGTGTAAAGCTTGTTCAAGCTCTCGTATGTCACATACCACTACAGGTATCTGCCTCACTCTGCACTTTTTTATTGTGTGTTATCATTGCACAATCTCATTTTGTTTCTGCTTTACACAATACACTCCTTAGTTTGTTCCTTCCTTTTCTGAACCCAATTTGTCCAATACAGGGCCACCATGCTAGTAGCATTTGGGGCACGGTGAGTCACAGTTTAACACAAACAGGGACAATGCAGATATACCGGTTAAACTAACCCTTGGGCAGAGGGAGGAAAGGAACATGGGAGAAGTCCAAACCAACTGTGGCTACTTCAAGATTCCAACTGGCTGCTCTAATAATCACACCGCCTTGCCATCTTTAATTAATATATTTCTCCATTTTATAATCCTGCTTATTGCACTTAAGGGGAGCCATATCATATCCTGAAAGTAACTATCTCTGTACCAGGTGCCAGTCTATTATGGGACACAGTCACAGTTACACATTCACACTCTCTCATTACAGGCCAGTTAACCTAGTTGAACATTTCTGTCATTTGTGGGGGAACAAGTGGTGTCCCTGGAAGTAAGCTTGGGGGCATATAAAATCTCTACAGTAACAGATACACCAACTCTAAAACACTGTATCGCTGTCTTAACTTTAACTAACACAGCTTAAAAATCAAACAGCCTCTTACTTCACTGAAGGTGGGGCAAAAAAACTGTGAATCAGGTTTACATATTAATGTCTCTTCCTTTCAAAGATCCCAGGGGGAGGTAGGGAAAGGATCTTTCACTTAATATCTTAAGAAAAGGAGTGGAAGGCAGCGATGCATAGAATACACTCTAGCTCTATATGCACAAAGCATTCAATCATTCAACTTAAAATCTTTTATCTATCACTCATTTAAGACTGTCCAAAGCATATCCAGGACAAGATTCAGCCTGTGAATGTTGCAATTTAGCTCCAGTCTCACTGAGCCACATGTTTTGGATGTGCACCAAATTAGCATTACTTTGGACAACAATCACTCCTAACTCATTAACAGCTGTGTTTGGTGTACTTCCAGATGGGCTTAAATTGGAGAAGGACAAATTAATTGTAATTGCCTTTACCAAACTACTAGCATGTAGATGTATCTTGTTTAACTGGAATAATCCCAGCCCACCTGTTATATTTCGGAAGGGTAACAGAAGTTCTATACTATTTGAGATTGACAAAATCAAATTCTCGGGTACAAGATCTGTTCAAAACTTTTTAAAATTATGGCAAGACCTAATTAATAATATTTTAGAATAAGCATTTATATTGAGGAAAAGGACTTTTACTCTTTGTAGTTTTTTAAAGGTTTGCGATAGCTGTTGGCTCTTCTCTCTTTCTCTTGGGTGGGTGTTGAACTTTGTTTAGTTAAGTTAGACTTGGGTGTATGTAACATTATTTTTTTCAAATGAAATTATTAATAATACAAAAAAAGAAACAGGTTTACATGAATCCATAGCCTGTCCAGCATGTAAAACCTCTTGGTGCATGAAACAATGTAATCCTTTTCGGAAACTAAGAGCTCAACACCAGTCTGTTAGTAAGCAGACTCATTATCTATACTAATAAAAGGCAAAGCCCTCACTGACTGACTGACTGACTGACTGATTGACTCACTCACTCACTCACTCACTCACTCACTCACTCACTCACTCACTCACTCACTCATCACTAATTCTCCAACTTCCCGTGTAGGTAGAAGGCTGAAATTTGGCAGGCTCATTCCTTACAGCTTACTTACAAAAGTTGGGCAGGTTTCATTTCTAAATTCTACGCGTAATGGTCATAACTAGAACCTATTTTTCTCCATATACTGTAATAAACGTTAAGCTCGATGGCCGTGGGGGGCGGAGCTGCATGTGACATCATCACGCCTTCCACGTAATCACGTGAACTGACTGTGACCGCAGTACGTAGAAAAGAAGGAAGCGCTCCCAAAGAGTGCTGAAGAAGTTTAATGAGAAGACACGAGGTATAAACGAGACTTTGGATCACTTTGTAACGGAGTTAAAATTGCTGTAGCGAGAAACTTTTAAGTGCCGGGTCTTAGCTAACATTAAATAAAGCCGTGGACATTGCAACATCTCACAACAGAGCAGCTCACGTGAACTGACTAAACGCAGTACGAGTGATCACTTCCATGCATCAAACCTGCTCAAAAAACGCATTACACAATTGACAAGGTAGGAAAAGAATATGCTCTGAGTTGAGCTCCACAGCTAACGCGGTCTTGCGGAAGCAACTTCGTCACGCTGCCACCAAATACTCACAGAAAAATCCACAAGTTAATACACATGCTGTCTTTAGAGTTTCTCCACATTCAATGTATTCCTCGCATCCCTGTTATACCCTCTGATCTCCCATTTCAATTCAGATGACTCCAATTTCCAGTAAGGCTCTGCTATGCGATGACAAGTAATAAGTCTCAGGGTCAGACACTACAAAATGATGCTATTGATTTCAGGCAAGATTGCTTTTCTCCTGGACAACTATACATTGCATTCTCAAGAGTGAGCTCGCGCAGCTTCGTCATATTACAACCGGAGTGCTGAACTGACAACGTGATATACTGTATAAAGAACTATAATAATCGTAATAAACGAACAATAAAACAGCGGACAACCCGTGGATTAAATAAGATGGCAGCTTCCTTGCCAAAGGAAAAAGGAAGGCTTTATATGTCGTTCGTTTATAAAACAGCAGAGAAGCTGTGTAAAGGCTGCTTCACAAAAAACTAGTGGAGCGCCTTATATGAGCAGGCAGTCAGCTAAAGAAGGGAATCAATAAATATCTATAATCTTAATAAACGAACAAAAGATAGTGTACAAGCCGCGGATTAAATAAAGGAAATGGGTACCTAAACAATAAAGTAAGTCTCGAATAGCTACACAATAACTATAACAATCATAATAAACGAACAATAAAACAGTACAGAACCGCGAAGCAAGGAGAAATGATGGCCTTATATGGCATTTGTTTATAAAGCAGCGGAGAAGCTGTGTGAAGGCAGCTACACAAAAAAACAGCAGAGCGCCACACTCTGAATGTATTCCTCGCATCAACGTTATACCCTCTGATCTCCCATTTCAATTTAAATGCCTCAAATTTCCAGTAAAGGCTCTGCTTCGCGTTGACAATTAATAAGTCTCAGTGACACACCCTACAAAAGGTTGCCATTGATTTGAGGCAACATTGCTTTCTTCCTGGACAAAACTATACGTTGCATTCTCAAAAGTAAGCTCAGTGCGCAGCTTGGTCATATTACAACTAGAGTGCTGAACTGACAATGTGGTATACAAACAGATCCTTAACAGACAGTTATTGGTATATTTTCCCTCAGTTTAAAAAGATTTTCTTTTCTTCTTAATAAAAATTTAAAAGCAGCTCTTCGTCACTGCGAAGCGCGGGGATTTTGCTATATAAAGTATATATAGATATATATGTATGTATGTGTATATATATATATATGTAGATCCGTATATATATGTATATATGTGTCTGGGTGTGTGTGTATATATATATATATATATATATATATATATATATATATATATATATATATATATATATATATATATATATATACAGTGGGATGCAAAAGTTTGGGCAACCTTGTTAATAGTCATTATTTTCCTGTATAAATCGTTGGTTGATTACGATAAAAATGTCAGTTAAATATATCATAAAGGAGACACACACAGTGATATTTGAGAAGTGAAATGAAGTTTATTGGATTTACAGAAAGTGTGCAATAATTGTATATATATATAGATATGTGTATGTGTAGATATGTGTACTGTATATGTAGATATGTTTATATGTATATATTGTGGTCCCCGGCCGGGATGCCCAGGAGGAGGAGAGGAGGGCTTGTGCCTCCTCCAGACCACAAGGGGGCATCCGTCCTGGTTATGTAGGGGGTCTCGGGTAAAGGGCTTGGAATCCCAGCCCTGTAGGGACCCCACCGCTAGGCTGGCGCCTGATGCCGGTTTACCCGTGTGGTCTTTGGCCTGGCGGGGACGCCTTGGAAGACCGGAGGAGGGCGTGTGCCTCCTCCAGACCGAGAGGGCATCCGTCCTGGTTATGCAGGAGGCCTTGTGTAGGGGGCTTGGAAGCCCAGCCCTGTAGGGACCCATGGCCACCACCAGGCGGCGCCCCAGTGCCTATTGATCCCGGGAGCCCGGCACTTCTGCCACACCAGGAAGTGCCGGGGAAGAGGGGGACACGGATGGCTTCCGGGTGCGCAGCCGGCACTTCCGCCACACAGGGGTGTGGCCAGGACTAAGTGCCGGGAAGCAGCTGGAGCCCATCCGGTTCCCATAACGCCTCCCTCCAGTCATTGGTGGATGTCGGGAGGTAGCAGGACTGAGCTGGAGAGAGAGGACGGGAGGAGGCCAGGAAGGCACAAAGACTGTGGGCCCTGGACTTTGGGAAATCGGTGCAAGAGGCACTGGGGTTTGTGAGTGCACGTGACTTTTGACATTGGAAATTGTATATAGTGTAAATAAACGGTGTGTGGGTGCAAAAATATGTTGTCCGTCTGTCTGTGCCGGGGCCAGCGTTCACAATATGTATATGTTGTGGACTGGGACCCGGACACAGGCAGAACCTAGTTTCACCACACACACTATTTATTACACAACAATATGTACAAATTCATGCTCACAAACCCCAGTGCCTCTTGCACTGATTCCCCAAAGTCCAGGCCACACTCTCAGTCACTGCGCTGCCTGGCGGTGGCCACGGGCCTCCACAGGGTTGGGCTTCCAAGCCCCCTACCCGTGGCCCCCAATACAACCAGGGCGATCGCCCCCTTACAGTCTGGAGGAGGCACAAGCCCTCCTCTGGTCCTCCTGGGTGTCCCGGCCGGGCTCTAGACCTGACCGGGTCCCACACGGGATACTCCGGCATCGCGGCGCCGCCTGGCGGTGGCCACGGGTCCCTACAGGGCTGGGATTCCAAGCCCTTTACCCGAGGCCCCCTACATAACCAGGACGGATGCCCCCTCACGGTCTGGAGGAGGCACAAGTCCTCCTCCGGTCCTCCACAATGTATATATGTTTATGTGTGTGTGTGTGTCTGTGTGTGTGTGTGTGTGTGTGTGTGTGTATATATATATATATATATCTATACTAATAAAAGGCAAAGCCCTCACTGACTGACTGACTCACTCACTCATTCACTGATTCATCACTAATTCTCCAACTTAGGTAGAAGGCTGAAATTTGGCAGGCTCATTCCTTACAGCTTACTTACAAAAGTTAAGCAGGTTTCATTTTGAAATTCTACACGTAACGGTCATAACGGTCAATAACGATCGACAACGTCCGCCATGTTGAACTTTCTTATTTATGGCCCCATCTTCACGAAATTTGGTAGGCGGCTTCCCTGCGCTAACCGAAACCGACGTACGTACTTATTTCGATGGTATGATGCCAATGTCGGCCACCATATTGAACTTTCCAACGTCACTAATTCTCCAACTTCCCGTGTAGGTAGAAGGCTGACCCCATCTTCATGAAATTTGGTAGGTGGCTTCCCTGCGCTAACCAAAACCGATGTACATACTTATTTCGGTGGTGTGACGCCACTGTCAGCCGCCATATTGAACTTTCCAACGTTGCTAAGTCTCCAACTTCCCGTGTAGGTAGAAGGCTGAAATTTGGTACTTATTTCGGTGGTATAATGCCACTGTCGGCCGCCATATTGAACTTTTTAACAGTCTTTGTTACTTATGGGCCCATCTTCAAGAAATTTGGTACGCGGGTTCCCAACGCTAACTGAATCCTACTTACGTACATATATACGTCCATAGGCTGCAGCTCGGTCACCGTGTGAAGCGGCGTTGGGTCCCCCATCCCAACGCCTCCCACGTTGTTGGCTGCCTGCCTATATAAGGCTGTCTTTTCTTCCAGTCTCTACATTCCCTTCCTTGCTTCGCCACGGGATTCACGTCTCCCTGCACCCATTTCCTTTATCATTCCAACCGTACCCGCATTAACATGTCTATCGAGGTGATCACCATCGATCAAACTATTGTCACTTTATCGAGTGCTTTCCATGCCCGGAGATGGCACCTACCTTTTCCATTCTCTTTGTTATATATTGCACGGCCATATCAGGCTCACTCTTGATATCTGGAGGAACATTGTGTCTTATGTATTGAATGACTGAGACAGGTTCAAGGTGTGGACTGATGACAGTACAGGAGATAATTATACTACACAGGATCACTATAAGAGTGAAATGCTTAAGCCCTTCACCTATGGTTCTGCATGTGAGTTGATGGCTGCCGCTGAATTGTTAGGTTGTCGCTTTCAAGTGTACCAAAATGGCCAAATATTTTATACCTTTGGACAACCGCCAATGCCTCTTCAACATCTTAGATTCACAGGTGACGATTTCAGTAGTGGACACTTTGATGTTTATGAATGTTTAAATTCTCAAAAGCTGGATGTGAAGTTATCGATGAAACTGGTTGTATACTTATAACGCTTGACAGATGCCGAATGTCTCTTCAACACAAGTCCTGCAAATACTGTCGTAGTTGAAACAAACCATGAAACTCAAAGCGATTATGACAACAGCAATACAAGCTGTGAGATTTGAAACAAGATTACTGTTCACATGGCCAACTGTACGTTGCATGCTTAAGAGTAAGCTCAGTGCACAGCTTGGTCATATTACAACCGGAGGGCCGAACTCACAATGTGGTACACAAAGAGATCCTTAACAAAAAATTTTTGGTATATTTTCCCTCAGTTTAAAAAGGTTTCATTTTCTTCTTAATAAAAATTTTAAGGCAGTATCTTCGCCGCTGCGAAGCGCGGGTATTTTGCTAGTATATATATACTGTATAAGACAGCAACACTCATGACAGTGACAAAACAATTACATTGACAATCATGTTACGTTATGTTTAAAATATTTCCTTTTCTTTTTCATAACTTCTTTAACACACTACTTCTCTGCTGCGAAGCGAGGGTATTTTGCTAGTCTTCTTATATAATACGCTATCGTGGCTGTGGCTATTGTGGAAAAGATACTGAAGTAAAGAAGCGGGTTGCTAGAGTGGAAAAAAAAAGAGCTGCTCATGAAGCGGCCCAAATGAACTCCTGCTGATTGTATGCTCACATTACCTCCACGATCTCCCCATTGTGACTGATAACAGCGAAGCTTTGGAGCTTCTGAAAGTCACTGTCACTTCTTTATTCTTTGTACTCATAAAATCTCTCTTTCAGGGTGAAAAGTTTAAAAATAGTAACAAGTAACATTTTCAGGTCTATAAGATGTCTTCATTCAGGATCTAATGACCACAATTGAAAAGCAGTGCTCCTGCATTATTATGTTCAGCCTTAAAAAGCTTGTTTTTTCTTTCTATTTATGCTGAAATACTACTGAAATGTTTCACTTTTCCAGGTAATGGTGTGGATTCATGGAGGAGGATTAATGATGGGCGCAGCCATCCATTATGATGGCTCAGCACTTGCTGCTTATGAGAATGTGGTGGTGGTGGTGATCCAGTATAGGCTGGGAATTTTAGGATTTTTGAGGTAGATTTTCTAAATATTTAATTGTGCATTTGTAATTGATATTATTGAATTCAAGAATAACGAGTAGTGTTCATCACTTTTCATTATCTATTTATCTTTTATACTTTTTGTTAATATCTAGCACTGGTGATGACCATAGTCGTGGAAACTGGGGCCTCCTAGACCAAATAGCAGCTCTACAGTGGGTTCAACGGAATATTAAGAGTTTTGGAGGAGACCCAGACTCTGTAACCATTTTTGGAGAATCAGCTGGAGGATGCAGTGTATCGGCTCTTGTATGTACATATATAATTCTAACTATATGTGGTATTTTACATTTTACATTTACTTTTGTATTAATGTAATTGAGCTTAACGAACACATTTAATGCACATGTATATAAAACACAGTTTAGTCACAAATACACTCGATACAACTTTCCAAACATCATGATATAAATAAACAATATCATTAAACACCCTGACCCAACCCTGTTCAGAGAGAAATGCATGAACAGACCCAATATATTAAGGAATTTCAACGTGTATTCTAATTTTAGTTCTGACCATACAATGTCGATGATTGTACTCTAAATCCTCTTTTATGTTGAAATAAAATTCTTATTTTCTCAATGCTTATAAGTGGAATGACATGACTTAAAAATTAATTGCCTTTTATCTCCTTTTGTCAAAATATTACATTTTAAATACTGGCTGATCTTGCATATTCTAGATCATTTGCCTAAATCTCAGTAATTCATTTAGATGCTTTTCTAGTTTTCACTTTATTTTTAAGCACAATATAGGAAATGCTCTGTCTCATCAAGTTTACTTTAGGAATTTTCCTGAGTGTTCCCACAGATGTTTCTTGAAATACTAACATATTTAAGGAATATTTTAAGTCTGCTTGTGCATTAGAGAGTAACAAGAGTAAGGCTTATACTAATAAAGTCTTTAATAACATACAAATACTAGAGCACAATACACTGTAAAGGAGCAAGCAAAACACTGAAGCTGTCTGAAATCCAAGATGATACAAATTCCCTAAATAGCAGGACACCTGCAGGTCTGGTCTTCTGTGTAACAGATCTGCCCCCAGAAATACACTTTAAGTGTTTTCCAGAGTGCTCCCATAGGTTTCTGGAAATACATTTGAAAATATTAGCCTGTGTAAAAATCAATACAATAAACCTTTTGTCCAGACTTTTTAGTGGGTTGAGTTTACAGTTGCGAGTTCTATTAGTGAAACATAATGATTTGAGTTCTAGAATAAGCAAAGCATAGCCAGAGATAGCACACTGCATATTATGAGACAGGATATTAAGTTATTATCAATATTTGTGAGTAACTGATGTAGAGTTAGTAAAGAAATCTGGATGTGAGAACCGTCAAATTACCACAGTGGTTTTAGATAATGTAGTAGCAGTTGTTAATGATCTACCTAAATTGGGGTTTAATAGACAAGTAAAATATCCCATCATTGTAAGAGTATGAGATTCTAACCATGAATTCTTATTTATCCAACATCAGTGCATATATATTGGCTATAATTAAACTTTGTATGGCTTCCAGCCACTATAGTGTTGTGCCTTTCAAGCTATTTTAAGTCTTTCAAGTATTATGTTAGTAACTACGAAGGAGATTGACTTCTGAACTGAAATTCCTATGATACGCAGAATGAAAGATTTCGCTGATCTCTTTTCAAAAACGATTGAACCTTATTATTAAAGTGGGTTTCCTACAAAAACAAAAAAGGAGATGAGATGTGAAAGCACTCTCATTCTGTTAAGTTCTTAACCAAGACCTTAAATATTCCACTTCATAAAATATAATGAGCTCATTATATTTTATTTAATAACTTTACTGATTTTTTATTTTAGAGTAAGTATTTCAAGATAAAGAGAGAAATAACATCTATTTTAATTTTTTACTTGCAGCAAATATCCAAATTCTCCATTGGAAGTCTGCCACCAGTAATTCTTGCAATAAAATCTGAGAAATGCACTTTGGGAATAATCTGGATATGATTTGCTGTCTCCCCCTTCCCTCCCTACATCCACCCATCAAAGCTTCCTACATTAGGATAAGATCAACCACAGCAAAAAGTTTGTGTTCTGACAACCACGAAAAAGCATGGTACTCCCAAAAACACATAGACTCCTCCTGAAAACAGTTACTAATATGTTGCTAAAATATAAATTACCAGTAACGGCACACTGCACGATAAAGTGCAGTGAATACACTTGACTTGAGCATTCCTAGTTTTCATTCTCTTTCTCTGTAAGTTTAGCATTTGTTTGCTCAGAGGTTGATGTGCTTGCTGCTTCCTGAGCAGCTCTTCTTTTCTCCACCCTAGTGGCCCACTTCTTCTCTTCTTTCATCGATATGTTTTCGCATGAAAACTGATAAAGTCAGTGTTTGTGTTGCAATTACTTAGTCCGTTTTCTTTAATGTTTCACTTAAGGTGGCACTTAAGTCTAAAATCCACCTCAAGAATGATTTAAGATATGAAGAGGTAGGGGAAGTGATGGCGAAGGTGGTAGGGATGAGAACGGCGCCTATATGCATGCGCCGCACGGCCACCCTGCTGGCCGCTGCTAAGAGTTGATTCTACAATAAAATAAAATAAAAATATAAAGAGGAATAACCTTGGGGGTCAATCATCACCCCAAAAGCAGGTAGTAGACGTCATGTAGTATATTTGTACCAAATTTCAGTTCAATAGGTCAAAGGGTTTGTGAGCTACAGGTGATTTAAAATCCTGGACAGACAAACGAACAGTCATGGTAGCATATTATATATAAATATTACTAATTATTCTAAAACAGTCAACTAATTATTGACTAGACAGTCAAAAGATAGAATATAACAATACAACCCCCACTTCAAAAAGGTTGTGACAGTACAGAAAATGCTAATAAAAACAAAGCCAGGTGATTTATAAGTTTACATTGAGTTTGACTGAGTATTTCATGGTTTACCTAATCAACTGCATTGATTTGAAGATATATATATATTTATCCTAAAATCTATGCCTGCACCACATTCCAGAAAAGATGGGACAGTGCTTACTTAATACTAATAACAGTGTCACAAGTTGAAATAGCAAGTTAATGGTGATGTTAAACAGGTCAGGCAGTTGTGTTACAGTACATAAGGAGCCTCCAAAAAATGTCTAGTCCTTCGAGAGCAATGATGGTTCAAGGCTTACTAATCTGCCAACAGATTCATCAGCAACTAATCTAGCACTTTGACAAAATTCCCAAGGGTAGACCAGTATGATTTGAGGCATTTCATGCTCTATGATGACCAATATAATTAAAAGAAATCATAGAATAAAGTCAGCACTTGATGCATAAAGGGCAAAGCCAAAAACCACTTCTTAATATGTATGATCTCGGATCCGTCAGATGTCACTGTCATAAAACCTGTCATGTATATCATGACACAGTGTTAAGAATATTTTGGTAACCTTTGTTAGCCAGCACTGTTCACCTCTGCCTCCACATGTGTAATTATGGCTTTAACATGCAAAAATAAGTCATACATTAAAACCACTTAGAAGTGTTGTCATCTTCTCTAGGCTTGGTCTCATCTGAGATGGAAAGTAGCACAGAGAAATCATGTTTTGGGTTCTGATGAGCCATCTGAGATGAGTTTTGGAAAAACAGCAGTTGTGTTTTCCAGGCCAAAGAGAAAAAGGATCATCCAAAATATTATCAGCTTCAGGTCCAAAAGCCATCATCTATCATGGTATGGCGTTGCGTCAGTGCTAATGGCATGTGTAGCTTGTACATCTATGAGGGCACCATTAATGCAGAAAGATATGTACAAACATTGGACCAATATATGCCTCCATCTACACGCTGTGTTTCCTGAATTTTCCAGAAGGATAACTCTAGACCACATTCAGCTGATGTATCAAATTCAAGGCTATGTTAGCAGACAGTGCAGTTACTAGATCGGCTTACCTGCAGTCAGAATCTGTCTTTGATTGAGAAGATGTGGTGCATTATGAAGAATAAAATGTGTCAATGAAGACCTTGTAGAATTGTACAGTTGAAGATCTGCACAATGGATAAGTGCAGGAAAATTCCACTTGCTAAACTTAACCAACTAGTGTCTTCAGTGCCCAAATTTTAAAAGAAACGGTGATGTTTCACAATGATAAACACTTGACTGTTTCAACTTGTTCAAGTATGTTGTAGTCATCAGACTTGACATAAGTGCATATTTTCAAAATAACAATTAAATTCACAAGGTTAAACACCCAATGATTTGTTCTCAGGATAGTAAATGTCAAATAAAATTTACAAATCACTCCTCTTTATTTCTGTTAACATTTTCCATCCTATCCCAATGTCTGTTTTTGGAATTGTAAATAAAATTACGAAAAAAGGAAAAAAACAGGCCAAATATTGACTGACTAGATAGATAGAATTAAACCACAGTTCTCTGCAATAACCATTCAAACTATACCTTCACATGTGGTTAAACAAGAGAGAAGAAAGCAGGAAGAAAAAGAAGGGGAAAAGAAAAATGAAAGTTAAACTAGATATTATTATGTATTATCACTAAATATAATAATGTTAAACAGATGAGCAATAGTGCAATATAAAGATTCAGAATGATGGGTTAAGACTAAATAATGACCAAAATAGATATATATTGTGGCGAGTGGCTGGGAGTGGTACCCAGCTGGGATGCCCAGTAGGACCGGAGGAGGGCTTATGCCTTCTACAGACCATTAGGGGGCGACCACCCTGGTGGCTTTGGGGACCATGGGAATGGAGCTTAGAAGTTCAACCCTATAGGGGCATGTGGTTACCGCCAGGGGTGCCCCAATGCCTATGGAGCCCTGGCCCCCAGCAATTCTGCCACACCCAGAAGTGCTGGGGGTAAGAAGACCAGGGACACCCGGAAGGGGCAGCAGAAGCTCATCGGGAGACACCTGGAGCACGTCCGGGTGTGTATTAAAGGGGCCACCTCCCTCCATTCAAAGGCTAGAGTCAGGAGTGGAGAAAGACAGACCTTGATGAAGAGGAATGGAGACAGACCTGAGGAAAAGGCATTGTGTTGAAGGTCTGGACTTTGGGGTGAATGGTGCTGCGGCACTGGGTTGTGTGTGCTTCACATTGTGTGTAAATAGCTGTAAATAAATGTGTTGAGGTGCTTAAAACAATGTCTGCCTGTCTGTGTCCAATCCAATTCCTGGATTTTCTTTTTGTAAGATTCTACACACCAGCTTTTCAGCAATTCCAAATATTTTAAAGTTTTTTTCTTCTTCCTCTGTTTTCCAAATCTGTTAGTATATTCTGAATTTTAAATTTCATTTTAAAAAGTGTTCATTCTTTTGTCAGGCTGTTGCCATTTTTACAGCTGTTTAATGCAAGGTGTGAAGATGTGTTTTATGTCATCCAGTTGTGTTCCAGTTATGTTCATTTTACTCTCAATTTGACTTTGTCTTTTTCTACCTTATGTTTAAAATATTTAAATAAGCATTTCACTTGATCCTTTATTATTTACTCTGTATCATTCATGCTCTCTTGTATTCATTCATTTCTTGTATATCCATTTCAAGTTTAATTATCAGCTTCTTCAAACTAGGACCAATTTTCTATATTTTGCAGTCCTCGGGTGATACTTTATAGTTGGTGCTAATACAGCAGTTTTAGAGGGGGATGACAAAATAGTCCCCATTTTTGTTTAATGCAGTAAAGGCAAGGAATCTTTCCAATTTGCCTCACTAGCAGCTGGACTAGGAGTTCATCCACTGCCAGATGAAGAGCACACATGGTGGGTTCCTACTGCAACTGCATGTGCCAGGCATATCAGAGCGGCAACGGGATCAGTGCCTGTCTACTCTTTATCCACATTGGCCTATAGCAGCCTTCATTACTTCACTTCACTGTTTTTTTCTCTTTGGCAGTTCTTTAGGAACATGCATTTTTTTAAACTAGTGTACTGTATGCAGTAAAAATCTCACCAGGAGTACCAGAGCATAGGATATCTCAGATAACTGAAGAATTGCTAGAAGAGAGTTCTTCAAGCATTTCTCCCTGACAAACAGATAAGACCAAATTAATTTTGCACTCAAACCATTTCTGTGTAAATGAAGCCCCTACAAGCGCTTGGGGATTAGAATAAGGATGCACAAGTGACTTAAATTAGTTCACATTTTACAAAAGTAACTTGATGCTGATGGATCAGTGACGACAAATAAATACCACCATTGAAACAGGTTTCAGTATTACCGAAAAGTCCTTTTCTGACAGCCATGGACTATTATTTAACAGTGAAAGGATACATTTAAGTGATTGCACACTTGCTGATAGCAGTCGAGTAAATGTCACGCCCCATGCTAGTTAAGATGTAGTCTCCTGAATATACAGCAGCTACCAACTAGAGCATTTACTTCTTGCTGTCCTATTATGGTTTGTGTCTCAAATTTATA
>NC_053162.1:103812449-103892080 GCF_016835505.1 Polypterus senegalus | reverse complement strand
CAAGGGGTCTATTGATTGACAGTTGCCAGCTATTTGGGGGATAGATTAACCAAAATGCAAAATGATGCCCCTTTGACTTTCATGATTATTCCTTATATCTGAGGCATCCTGTCAAAGCTCCATCTGATGACTTTGGGGGTCTTTGAGCTAGAAGAAAGGGTCTCCTGCAAAGGGTGGCATGGTCTTGGCAGTTGCTGTGACACTTGCTTTCCATAATAAGTAGCAGGGTTTAACCATTTTGATTAGAGTTATAATGTAATGTTTATGTCAGTAATCTATGGCTCATTTAGTTTTTGGGCGATTCCCACATAAGTTCCTTCCAGGGCACCTTCTGTAGAGATGGGACTAATCACACTTTGGTTCACGATTGTCAACAGTTTCTCCAACTGCATATGCGGGGTCTCTGTCTCTTGGGGCCCACTTCTCCATATTGTGCTGATTTTTTAAGTTCTTGTAATCCCAGAAACTCATTTTTGTAGGTCGTTACACTAAC
The DNA here is from genome assembly GCF_016835505.1 of Polypterus senegalus. Lineage (NCBI taxonomy): Eukaryota > Metazoa > Chordata > Cladistia > Polypteriformes > Polypteridae > Polypterus > Polypterus senegalus. The sequence goes on along the minus strand of NC_053162.1, from coordinate 103,891,587 downwards.
TGTTGTCAGTTTTTACATATTTGAACGTAGTTTAAAATAATCAATTTCTTTTAAGAAAGAGTTGTTAGTTTAATTGAATTCCAAATGAAACAATCATTTGTTACATCTGTATGATATAACAAATGAGGTCGTGGACAACACTGTTTGAATGAGGAGCTGTTTAACATTTATAGTGGAACTAGGGGGCCAAGCCCCCTGGCGTGTTCTGTGCCCAACCCCGAGTTGCAGGCAGAAAATTTGTAAAATCTGTAATTGTACCAAAGAAAAATGATTATTTAATGGAGTCAACATCACGAAATTCTACAAATAAATAAAGGAAAAATTAATTGTTATTTAACGGAGTAAAAATGATGAAATGAGAATAAAATATTTACTCTCTTACAGATTGGAGTATTTCCGTTAAACTGAGGTCCACTATGCTCAATGCACGACATTCTTGATATTTTAGTTAATAATTTAAAAATGGAATAAGAATCTGTAAATCTAACAACATCACATTAAAGTTCGATAGATTCTGAAAAGAATGATACCAAACATATATATGTAGGTTTTAAAATAAGCCTGATTTAAAGCTTGACAAAAAAGTCACATAAAATCGTTGCACAAAATTGTTGCACTTTTAAGCTTAAGGTTTTATATATAGAGAGTAGATTGGTAACTATGTGTTAAAGAAAATGTTATCATCAGATTAAATAGCATTTGTACAGTTAACTATATTTGTGATGGTTAACAAATGAATAGGACTGGCTTGTCTTAAATATTATTTTATTGATTTTTGCATACATGATGTAATCATTCTGAAAGACTAAGAGAAAGTAAAATGTTTTCTGCATGCAGAAAGTTGCTAACCTGACCTCCTGTGATGATTCAGACTCTGGCTTGTTTGTCCAGTATTTGCGACAGAAGACTAAAGAGGACCATTTAAATGTTGCCAGATCGGTTAGTTCTGAGAACTGATGTCATACAAAACTGCAATTCTTGGTGCAAGCGCACAGCATGTTCAAAACCAATGTGGTAAAAATAGATTTTTGGGTTACTGTTTTGTATAGCTCTTTATATTTGTTTTGCATTATGTTTAACTAAGTGAACTTGTTTGTGTTTGCATGAGACTTAACTTGTGAAACTGTACACAGTTCTAATTACACTTCATGTACGGAATTCTCTGCTATGCATTACTTTTGAAACAACAAGTGACGTAATACATTTCTAAAGAATAATACATTTCTGAATTATCCAAATAAACAGTGAGAACTTAATTTACAAGATGAATCCATAAACACTTGTAATTACTGTATATGAAACTGAGGCAGAAGTATGAACCTCAATATTATTTGTTTTATTATGCAAAAATCCTGATCTGATTTTAAAAAGTTTAAATACTAGCAAATATTTTGAGTCTACAATACAATTAACAACTTAGATGATGGCTGTGAAGGAGGAGTAACATCTTGGTGGTGTTCTCACAGTTTTTCTGGTCTGTATGTTGCAGCCCTTCATATTAGCATGGGATAAGACTCTTTTTTATGATGTTAAAATTTAGCTACATTAAATCGGAAATGGACAAACATTACAGAAGTCCTTTTCCCCATTATGAAAAATGGCTCTTTTGCCTTTCAGCACATTCGTCACCAGAGCACGTGCCTGAAGCGGGAGTGCTCATTACTCCCGGCCGGCAGAGAAGACAGACGAGGAAGTAAGTCTTTGCCGGGTCGAAATAAAAAATAAGATTGACTTGCGGGAACTCGAGCGCTTGATCGAGCCCGTAAATAGTTTTTTACAGGTCCTGACGACCATTGAGAAGATCGTCGGGGAATTGGGAGTGGCAGCCAAAGCGCCGTTGGAGAAGCTGAGGGATTACGTGCGGCGATTTGGTGGGGAGCCTCCTATATATCATTATGTGGCGGTACAGGTATGTGAAACCCGTACCGTATATAAAACAAGAGGGACGCAGTGTAATCCGGGCCCACTTTTAATAAATAGCGGGTGCCAATACACGGCGTGCCCTACAAGAGAGGCCGGTATGATAACCGAGTGGCGGGCGGAAGGGTTAATCGATCCGGGCAGCTACACAGTGCTGACTCCCGGAGAAAGACAGCCCTAAAGACGCGCAACCGGTAATTTGTAAAAGTAAAGGAGTGCAAACAGTCAAGGGTCTCTCTTTACTTAATAGAGAGACTCAGACTGTGGACAAGCCCCAGATTAAGCAGGAGATCCCGAAAATAAAACGGGGGTCTCCTGACAAGAAATGTATAGAAGCGGAAAGAGAAAAAACACCGTTACAGGCGGCAGGGGTTTCTCTCCCAGCAAGAGAAGGGGCGGACCTAACATTTCCTTATTGTTTTCAGTCCCGTAGGGGGAGAATACCAGGAGGACAGAGGCAGTGCTACGGGTGCCGAAGGTTGGGCCACATACTGTCCTTGGAGAGAGGGGGACAAGATATCGAATTGGAATAATATTCCCTTAGGTTCTCCAGGGACCAAGATATTCGGACTAATCAAGGCTCAACCGAACGCCCTCTTGAGGAAGACTTCCTTCTGGGGGCAGGCCGCTCCGAATCTTTATAATTTGTCGCTGGGGGGGGGAATACTGTGGAGGATGGCCGGCTGTTTATCCCGGCCAATACCCCCAAGCCGCCAGGTGGAGCCCTCCTTGCAGCATGGAGGTCCCCAGAAGACCAGCAGGGCATCATGGACAATGGAGTTTGTATGCACCGCCCTGCTGGATGCCATCGGGGCCACGAGAGGAAGCTGCAGGAGGACGAAGAGTTTTTCGTGTCCTATGACCCGGAAGTTCGTCATAGGAAGAGCGATGGGCTTCCGGGGTGAGAAAAGGACTATTTACCCTGACCCGGAAGGAATAAGGACTTGTGGACTGTTGGGCAGGAACACCTCCGGGTCAGGGAGTATAAAGGATCATGGGAACTCCCAGACAATGAGCTGAGCTGGGTGGTAGGAGGGCAACGCGTCTGGGAGTGGAGGATTGTGATTATTATTGTTATTGTTATTGGAGAATTGTGGAGAGGAGCGTGCTTTGTGCACATAATTATTATAATAAATAATTATTTGGACTTTTATCTGGTGTCTGACGTGTGGTCCGAGGGTACAAGGGTGCGAGAAAAACCCTAATCTGTCACAATAGATAGATAGATAGATAGAGGAAGACGCTATTTGATTGATATTACTTTACCGATCCGCAAGGGGAAATACACATGTGCAAATAGCAACATAGTACAAAAAATCAGTAAAAACCAAAGTGCAAGATATTATCTAAAAGCAAAGCCCAAACCAGTGAGCATAGTATACACAGTGCACGCTAATGTGTAGTGTCCTAATGAAATATTGTCCATTTTCAGTGAGTCTCTTATAACTGACAAAGGTGAAAACAGGCATGGTGGAAGGAGCTGTTATACCTTCTGATGTCTGGAAGCAAAAATACAGCCTCAGCAGTGCTTCCTAACACACCAGGGTGGACATCACATTATGAAGCGGAGGAGTAGCATTGGTCATGATACTTTGATGTGACAGTTTCCCCTCATTCCTTAATCTACCTCTGCTCCAGTAAATCCAGTATGAGTCCTGTACAACAAGTGGCCTTCTTGATTGGTTTATTCAGGAGCCTGGCATACCCTAAACTGATGTTGCAGCACGGTGGCACGGTTGTAGAACTTGTTCTCCATCTTATTTGACACATTAAATATAACAGAGCACTCAAAACTGGTTTATTTTGTACAGCACATCTTTGATATCCACCTAACTCCATCTAGTGTTCAAATGGACCTCCCCAGATGTTAATAAGGTTGCACTACTTTCCCCAGCCCTCATTATGGAGACTCATCTGAGGAGGCTCTAGCACATTAGATGTCCACTCCACCACCTTCATTTTGGTAATGTTTAGTTGTAGTTGGTTATTGTTGTAGCTCATGGTGAAGTTCTCCTCCACTTTTTTGGTATTTGGTACACAATTTTCAGATTAAGGACCTTGTTCAAAGGCTCAATAGAAAAGGATTTCTTCTGGCAGTATGCGACTTGAACCAGCAACCTTCCAGATACCAGCACAGATCCCTAGCCTCAGAGCCACCACTTATCTATATCCTAAAAATTGAGTCATCCAAGAACTAGAGATAGCAGTGAAGGATATTTAATGGAATTTGCTAATTTGAAAAGATAAATAAACATTTACAATACGGTCACTCAAATAAATTAAATGATTAAATGGGCTTCATGACAAGAAAAAAAATGCATTGCAGTATATCAGCGTATTTGGTATACAAAAACTTGTCTACCAAATCAAAGAATTATATAATTCAGACAAATTGGCACTCCTACCACATGACATGGTGGTGAAGAAGAAGACACATCTTGTGCCATAGGGCACTGAAATTTACCAAATATCCAAAAGCTCACTACATGTAATTTTTACCCACCTGTGGTGTTATGGGTCCACAGCTCGCCAGCAAAGGCCATTTAAATAATCACCACGCCGTGGCTTCGTGAGGGGGGATAGTAGTCGTAGCAAGCGCAGGGCGATCTGCGTGTGGGCGCTTCTCACCGTATGCACAGGTGAGGAACTGCCCACATCCGTAATTGTTCCCGTGGCTAATGTGCTGCAGCTGCTATGGCCCCTCGCAATATAAAAAGAAGCGAGTGGTTGGGAGGAAATAAAAAGGAAAAAGAATGAGAGAAAGGAAAAGAGAGGACGGAGGTTACAGGGAGCGAGGAAGCAAGGCGGTGCAAGAGAGAGACAGACACGCAGAGTGTATGGGCGAGCGAACGAGCGCTCGTGGGCAGCTGCGAGGAAGCTGGGTGCTAGGCCGACACCCAGGTGTTGATGTTGAAGTCGCTCCCGCTGAGCGATCAGGTAGCAGGAGTGACCAGGGAAAGGTGACTGGCCGTAGAAGACCGGAAAGGCAGCGGGAGTCGCGAGGCTTGGAGTTGCAGTCCTTGGTGTGGGCGTCCTAGAGACCAAGGAGTCCAAGTCTCAGGTCTGGGATGAGTGCCAGACTGAAGCCAGGATCAGGAGGTCTCCAGATCTGTGTTAGTGAATAGAAAAGGGCAGCTGCAGAGAGAGCGTCTCGCCTCCTGCAAAGTCTAGTCAGGAGAAGCAGGTGAGACGCTAATACTAACAGGAAAGAAGCACTGAACTTGTTGGTTTTTTTAAGACTGCTTCCTATATGAACGTTTTAACCTTGGTTTTTAAAGGATTGTTTTTTCGATTGTTTTTAACCTCCACGTTTTACTTTTAATGGATTATTTATTTATTGAACTTTGAAAGCACTGCACTTTATTGAACACTGTTTTTGTTGTTTTTGTTGACTATTTTAATAAAAACACTTCTGCACTTTTTGTACGATCTCCTTGCTCAGTTGTTGCCTTCACTGTCTAGCTCATCTCGGTGACATTATCGACAGTGCTGGGTTCAAGGGCTCCCTAACAGCGATGGGAGCGTGGAGACGAACCCGCATCATCACACCACCAAGATCTGGGGGAACAAGACATGATTAGGGCATGCCATTAAAAAAGCGTTAATTCAAAGTTTAGTTTACAGCGAGACTAAGGCCACACCTGGGGCTATTACACTCTGTAATGCCTCAAACATCACCAGAAGCAAGTAAGAGGGCCTTTGGCGTGCGGCAGACAGACAAGTCCTGGGCTAGTGTTGCTAGACACTGTAAATTGAGCCACCTGAGTGTCTCCCAACTGCAGCCCAGGTTTCAGCAGGCAACTGAAAATTTGGTCTTCCTTGTGTGACCATGGCAGAGCAAAACCAACCCCTCAGACTAGTCCATCTTAGAGATCATTTTAGATCTGTCACCTATATTGCTGCTGAAACTGTCAGTACATGTATTATCCACTTCAGCAATAGGAACTGTGAAGAGTAGTTTCGCTGGTCACTCCTACTATATGTGTGACCCCTCAGCAGGACAATGTCTAGCTACAAATAGTGGCTGTCTTGAGGAATGTCTTCTCATCTGACTGTAAGCACCGCAGAGCATCTTTGGGATACCCTGGATATCTCAGCATCTAGAGAAGTCACCCTCAGCATGAAAATAATCAGTGACTTCATCAGGCCATTCTTCAGGAATGGGATAATGAGCAGTGGTGGGATGTCACAACCACAGTTTTTTTGTTGTTTATTTCGCCTTATACAATTTCTTGTATTAGGAATTTGTTAGTCTTCACATACCCCTTGGGGTCAGAGTGCAGGGTCAGCCATTGTACAAGCGCCCCTGGAGCAATTGAAGGTTAAGGGCCTTGTTCAAGGGCCCAGCAGAGTAGAATCTCTTTTGGCAGTGACAGGGATTTGAACCAGCAACCTTCAGGATACCAGAGCAGATCCTTAGTGTCAGAGCCACCACTCTGCCCACACTGCTATCAATGGTCACAGTTGTTCCTGTTTTATTCTTTTTTTGTTTTTGTACTATTTTGTTTTTTCAGTTATTCTCATTTATTTATTATTATTACAGCATTGACGGTCAATATTTCTGTCCAACAACAAGTGTTCCATTTCTTTTTTTAATCAACATATTATGCAAATCTTGCAAAAGTGTCTCTAGACAGTGTGCTTCCTACTTCATTTGTTTTCAAGAAGGAGTCAGAACTTACTCTTCAGGGCAAAGGACAACATGCAACACGTCGCCACCCTGTGTTGTCTTGATAAACAAGCAGATCTATAACTTTATTTTAAGTTAGCTTAGCTGCTGCACTCCTTACTCTTGTGATTTCATTCTCAGGACTGCAGGTTTCAATACCCAGCATTCAGTCACCATTCTTTCTTTTAATTGATCTCATTGTTTAGTTGTCTGGCTTACAAATGTATCTTTATGTCATTTGCAATAGATTTAAATGCTTTATGTTTCTGTTGTCATTTTTTTTTAAATGTAGTGTTTCTATGGAGTTTGCTCCTTTAATTGTATCCAAATGCTGATTACTAGCAAAGAACTTTACAGACAAAGATGCACATGCCACTGAATGCTAAAAGGGGACAATGACATTGTGGAACACCTTGTACTTGAACCCTTGGCACAACCTAGTAGTTCATAACCGAGTTAAAACCAGAGGTATTTGAAGCAAACGCAACATAGACTCTTGACAATCTCTAAAATAATGCCTTCTATTTCAAACTCAATGATTGTTCCAATTCAATTTCATAAATCCTTTAATAACCGGGTGTCATGCAAGACAAACCAAAACCTGTGTTCTTACCTACTTGGTTGAGAAAATATATATATATATATTTATTTACAATATTTATTTTTACAATATTACACGTTCTGAACTTGGAAATCTGCAAGTTGAAACAATGCAAAAACAAATAAGAGGTTTCTTCTTTAATCCACTGCAAGAAAACCTTCTTCCAGAAATGTAAACACAAAAAAATATTTACAGTTCCTTTCAGATTTTGCCAGCACGACCTCTCTGACTTTGCACACTCTTTCTTTCCTGGTTGTCATCCTCCATCAACCATGTGCATCTTTTTCGCTCTTTCAGCATCACCACAAACTAAATGCTACAATACAGATTCAGCCCGAAGACAGACCCCTCTCTAGCATTCACTCCACTCCTTTTATATAACCATAGACTCCTTAGCGGCCAATCGGCATGGGGTGGGCAACATCGGTCCTAGAGGGTCACAGTGGCTGCAGGTTTTTGTTCTAACCCACTTTCTTAATGAGAAGTCATATTGCTCAAGTGACATTTTTGCTGCTTTATTTTAGTGGTCTCGCTTGTTAAGGTTCCCCACTCGTAATTTCTTATTTCAGTCTTAAACAGCTGCATTCCATGTTTTTAATGGCTTCTTATTAAAATCAGATGCAAAAGACAAAGAAACCAGCAGTTCACCCTCTAACTTATTTCCATTTACACCTGTGTGGATTCATCCTGCACAATTTGGTTTAATAAAACACTGAAGAGAAAAATGTGACAGATTCAAATTGATCCCTTTCAGGCTTCAAATCATTCTTATGATTTCTTTGGAAAGGAACAAAATCTACGATATAATGTAAGAACATTACATTGCAGATTAGCTAGCCATAAAGTTAAATGGAAAATATTAGTTTCTAATGAAGCAATTGGGATGGAACGAAATCCTGCAGCCACTGCGGCCCTCCAAGGCTAACTTTTCCTACCCCTGCTCTAAAGCTTCACCCTGCTTAGCATAGGTTAGCTGCATCTACGTTTCGTCGACCTTTTAAAACAATACTCTGCACAAGGTTAATCAGTCATGTGCGCACACGCGCTTCCGTGACAACTTGCAGCACTACCTCCGTGCTCGCTGAGTAGCGGCTTGTTTCTCCAGTAGATCCCTGCTCTTCCTGGAGTGCCTTCTCAGTTTTACTCGCGTCACGTTGCCGTGGGGACTTAAGGTTGGCCACGCTGAAATACGCGCTTCCCAGACAGGCTGTCCGCGGGATTGCCGATTATACTTCCTGCGCGTCTCGTGCTCCCACCTATGCCGCAATTAAAAAAATAAATAAATAAAAAAATTAAGTGAACCGTTTAACTATTTACAAAAGAATATGCAGGCTATAAATAATTAGCTTTCATTCACTGCTTCTACTTTGGTGTAGCGCTAAGGCTTCACTCTCATTTTCATTCGTCTACTTATTAAGAAATAAATGCCCGTCAAACTAAGAACCAGGTTAAAACTCCACTTCACTGTCAAATGCTCGTTCAATTTTTGCCGCTGATCATTCCCAATGAAGCATAAATATGGATAAAACAAGAAAAAGACAAAAGACATGAAAAGGTGTTGGAACAGCAAATGTATTTATATTTAAAGAAAAGAAAAGTGAAGAAATTGATCAAACTAAAAAAAAATTAAACAAAAATTGAAATGTTCCTTACAAAAGGAAAAGATGAGACAATGAGAGCAATGTCACTTGTGCCTTGCTATGAACTGGCACCCCAATCAGAGTGGGGTTTCTGATTTCTGCTGTCATCTCACCATAACCCTGTAATGGAGAAATGCGGTTCAGAAAATGAATGGCTGGAGTCGTTTATTTGATGCCTCCTCTTGCTGATCTGATTCTGTCTCTACCTAAATCCACACTCAGTGTAATCCCAATTGCAAGCCTTCTTCTCCACACATAATTGTTGCTTGTCTCAGTCCATTCACAATGACGACTGCAATATTGCCCGCTGTGTAGTGGAGTACAGAGTTTTAAGTGTGTTAGAGGCAAAAAACATGCAGGAAGGCGCAACATCAAAGAAGAAAAAAAAAGAAAGTACTCAAACACATTAAATAAGCAATGTCAAAGCTGAAGTGATGGCTGCCAAATAAAGGTGTGGAGTTTTACTGGAGGAATCACAGAATTGACCTGAAACATTAAGTGAGATAAGACAAAGTGAGTGCAGGACATCACAATAAAGTGCCCATATGTTAAGACTGCCCTGAATAAATATTGTTGTGATGGTTTCATATATTGTATGTTGTGATGCCGGCCATGCTGTGTTTCTGTCTGTGGCTTTAGCACTGAGTTAAATCCTACAGTATGTTGCCAGTTCAGAGGCAGCGCACACTATTCTACCGCTCAGGGCAATAAACAATTGTGCCACCCCTGGCTTTGCCGAATTCAATCCATCATATTCAAGGGCTGTACCAGCAACATCATAGACCCCCGGGCAAACTAGTGCACTGGGGCCCCTGTTTTGAAAGGAAAACAGAAACATACAAAGGCATCAGAAACATTGTGGGCCCCTACATTCCTGGAGACCCCAGCTTGTGCCCTTAGTGTCCATACTTTAAGATGGCCCTGCGATCCCCTCACCCACACAGAATAAATGCTCACGTGCTGTGGCATGTTAAATGTATTGTTGGACACACACAGTGATGATCAGCATTTTTTAAACTTTAATGACGGGTCAATATACAGTTCAAAATACTGTAACGTCAGAAACCAATAGACGGCATACCCACATACAGCATAGATAGACAGATAGATAGATAGATAGATAGATAGATAGATAGATAGATAGATAGATAGATAGATAGATAGATAGATTTTCTTAAAATCTCCAGGTCACGTTTATTTTCACCCTTCACAGTTTTCAAAGTAGAGTGTAAACACGCACTTTGCTGTTGAGCTCCTCCCAATTCTCCTACATACTGTATTATCAACACTACCTGCAGCCACACCCTTTTCCATGTTATTCTTATTTACATTCAGGGAGAGACAAGCATATTACCGTATTCCTCCGATTTATCCGCACATTGGTCTGACAGGTGCCGGGCTTCAAAAATTCCCTGTTACATGTAACTGTGCACACCCAAGCTGTTTACCTACAGCAGATGTCGGGTGTGTATGTGTGTGTTTTGTTGTGAAACACGTATATAAAAGATTCTGTTAATTGCTGTGCTCTGTGCATAATGATTGTGTTTTATATAATTTAATCTCATTTTTCCTTTTACTGTATATTAAGAAATCACCCAATACCTTAGTTGCACTTAATAGAAGTTGAGATGGAACATCCGGGGAAATTGCAGAATGTTTCCTTGTAACAGGGAGCTCTTACTCAATTACATTTTGCCCTTGAATTTCCGCCTTTGTCCGACTGGGACCACAAGCTCTTATCTCAGCACTTTACCGCAGCGTATTGCTGGTTGTTCGATGAACTTTGAACTGAGCCCATATTCAGAGACGGACAAAGCGCCAAGATATCTTTCTCTACATCGCTAAGAATTAGGCGCAAGTTTAACACGAACAATGGGAGCGACTACTCAGTTTTTTATTTTTATTTCTTTTATAATATGGATCGGACTTGCATCACAGTTAACAGGTATTATATTGAAAATTTTGAGACATGGTGATATTCGGTACTGCCTTTTTTAAATCCCTAATTGTCCCGTTTAATCGAATGACTCAGCGTACTCGGAGAGGGTACTGGCCCAATCAGAAAAGAGTGAAAGATTGTGAGAGTTTCTGGCTTCCAACCAGGGCTTGGCACCTGCGTTATATGTAATTTCTAGTAGAGAATTTAAAAAACGGAGAGACGTGTCGCCAAATACATGCATTTACTGACTTGACAAGTGTTTGTCTCTCCTTCTTTCTTTTTCTCTAGAAGACGATCATGCTAACCCAGTTGTGTCCGTAGAAAACGGCCGCTTAAAAGGCAGCGTGTCGCGAGTGAAGGGGACTGAGCGGCTTGTCCACGAATACCTCGGGATCCCCTTTGCCAAACCCCCGCTGGGATCGTTGAGGCTATCCGCCCCGGAGCCCCCGGAGCCGTGGACTGGAGTCCGAGATGCCACTCGTCACCCTGCCATGTGAGCACGCATACTGACTAGGGGGGCACTTTATGAGTTCTGTGTAGCTGTTATGCATTTGAGTTGATCTTGCATAGGCTATAGAATAAATTAATAATTGCTACGTCAAAAAAGGAGGGGAATATAGAACAATGTTTACTTTTAATGTTAACTTTACAATTAAGCACCATTTTATTGCGTACACTAGTGAAGACACTGTAATGTTTAATACTAAAATATCAACACTCATCCAGTGCTCCAGTTCATTTGGCCCAATTCAAGCTCGTCTTACCCGCTTACCATCAGTCTCAAGGCTGGAACCAACCCTGGAAGGGAATCAAAAACATTGCAGAGAAAAGTTGAAGGCGGGGATCAAGCATATTGTGAGCGCTAATTCTTCGCAGAGCATAACTCTCCTAAAATTGTGTATGGAAAAGGCAGTAGGGTATAAGACATGAAAATTCTGAATCTTTTTACGAATATTTTTTCTCACCCTTTTAAAGAAACTCAAATGTTCTTTTGCACTTAGTTCTTTTTTTCTTTAATTTATATAAGGTCCAAATTGGCAATAACTTTCTATCTATGTGCTGCTGCCCAATTATCCATGCAAAACTAGAGATGTTTTGTAGTTGCATATACCATGCACAGTAGTGTCTCTATATTTGCGACAAGTGTGGCACTGCCCCCATTCCCAGCAGATTGGACTCTTTTGCAAAAATTGAATACGTAAGCAACTTGTCTCAATATATTATTGCATTTTTTATTACAACCCCAAATCAGAAAAAGTTGGGACAGTGTGGAAAATGTGAATAAAAAAATAAAGCAGTAATTTACAAATTTCCCTTAACTTTTATTTCATTGCAGACAGTATGAACACAAGATAATTCATGTTTTTTATGGCCAACATCATTTGATTTGTAAATAATCATCCATTCTTGCCATTCAGGCTTGCAACACATTCCAAAAAAAGTTGGGATGGGGCAATTCAGGGGTAGTAATGAGGTATAATAACTAAATAATGATGTGATTTGAAACTGGTGATGTTAACAGGTGATTGCAATCATGATTTGGTACAAAAGCAGCATCGAGGAAAGGCCTACTACTTTAGGAGCAAAGATGGGCAGAGGATCGCCAGTTTGCCACCAAGTGCGGGCAAAAATTTTTGAAATGATGAAGAAAAACGTTTCTCAAAAACAGATAGGAAGAGATTTGGGCATTTCTCCCTCTACAGTGCATAACATAGTGAAAAGAATCAGGGAATCTGGAGAAATTACCGTGCGCAAAGGCCAAGGGCGCAAGCCTAAACTGAATGGTCGTGATCTCCGAGCCCTCAGACGGCATTGCATTAAAAACCGTCATTTATCAATAAATGATATAACTGCGTGCGGTCAGGACTACTTCAGGAAGTCACTCTCAAGCACTACAGTACGTAGTTACATTAGGAAATGCCAGGTAAAACTGTACTGTGCCAAAAGGAAGCCCTACATACATAGTGTCCAGAAGCGCCGTCGTTATGGGCTCGGAGGCATCTGGGATGGTCCATTGTGTAGTGGAAACGTGTATTGTGGTCAGACGAATCGGTTTTTCACATCTTTTTTGGAAGAAATGGACGCCGTGTGCTGCGGACCAAAGAGGAAAAGGACCATCCAGACTGTTACCAGATGCAAGTCCCAAAGTCAGGGTCTGTCATGGTATGGGGTTGTGTCAGTGCCTTCGGCAAAGGTAACTTGCACTTCTGCGATGGCACCATCAATGCTGAGAAGTATATTTCAGTTTTGGAGGAACAAATGCTGCCTTCAAGACGACGTCTTTTCAAGGGACGCCCATGCTTATTTCAGCAAGACAATGCCAAATCACATACTGCGCGCACAACAAAGGCATGGCTGCCTAAGAAGAGGGTGTGGATGCTTGACTGGCCTGCCTGCAGCCCTGATTTGTCTCCTATAGAGAATGTTTGGCGCATTTTGAAACGAAAAATGCATCAACGGAAACCCCGTACTGTTGCGCACCTAAAACATTGTTTGGAGGAAGAATGGGACAAAATATAACACCTGCAACACTTAGTCACTTGATTTCTTCAATGCCTAAACGTCTTTTAAGTGTTGTTAAAAGACAGGGGAACTGTACAAAGTGGTAAATGCTGTACTGTCCCAACTTTTTTTGAAATGTGTTGCAAGCCTGAATGGCAAGAATGGATATTTATTTACAAATCAAATGATGTTGACAAAAAAAAAACATGAATTATTTTGTGTTCATACTGTCTGCAATGAAATAAAATTTGAGGAGAATTTATAACTTGCTTTTTTCTTTTTTTATTCACATTTTCCACACTGCCCCAACTTTTTCTGATTTGGGGTTGTAGAAAACTCAACTTACCTGTTATAATCTGTTTTAGTCAGTTACCACGATAAGCTCAATGCAATTTCTTATCTGGACAGATAATTATGTTTGGTGTTTGTGAAATTTTCTTTGTGCCTGGCACTGCTAGCCAGTGTTTGCATTTCTTGGATAGCCCCTTTAAACCTTTGAATGTTTCAGCAAACCTTTATGTTTGTGCTGCCTAAACTCTGCAGTTCGAGGACAAGGAAGGGACGTATCCTAATCAGTAACCCAGTCCCTAGCTTCACACTGGGACATTTTAAAGATAAGTTCCAGTTTTTATTTGTCATTCCAGCCATATCTAAAATACAGTGGAATTAAACTGTGTTATTCAAGACCAGAAAAAGGGAAAAACCGCAAAAAAGTAAATGAAGACAAAGTTCAACCAATACTTATGTAAATTAGTCAATTAAATACTACAGTTAAAAAATAATTATGTGTATAAGAAACTGGCTTGTTATGTGCATGTTACAGAGAGTTTAGCAGTCTTATTGCCTGTGGAAAGAGGCTATTGCACATTATGGCTGTTGTTGATTTTATGGAGCGATATCTCCTACCAGGAGTCAAAAGATCGAACAGTTCGTGAGAGGGGTGTGAGGAGTCTCTCACAATGCAGGGATCTTTCTTCTTGTATCAGTCCTTAAAACATCCTCAATGGAGGGGAGAGTGACCCTGATAACCCTCACAGCCATCCTTGCCACATGTTGCAGAGTCTTTCTCTCAGACACACTGCAGTTTCCAAACCAGGACACTCTCAGTTGTGCCCCTGTAGAAGGTTGTGAGGATGGGAGGAGGGATTCTCACTCACTTAAGTCTTCTAAGGAAGTGTAACATCTGCTGAAGTATCTTGACTTGGTGTGTGGCATTAAAAGTCCAGGAGAGAGCCTCAATGATGTAGACACTCCAAGAATTTTGTGCTGCTTACCCTCTCCAGAGGAGAACCACTAATATGGAAGCAGAGAGCGGATCAGCAAGCGGAAGCAGAGAGCGGCGGCGTCTCCCACAGGCACGTAGCCCTTTGAAAGCACACGAGCAAGTTCACCTGAGATAAAGCCGGCAGCTGACCAGTAGAAATAACCGGCAGTGAGAAATTAAAGTCGATCACTTAGCGGGTGGTGGAAACTTAAAAGCGACGGTGATTCAGCTCAACACGGAAAGCGCAGAAGCACCTATAAAAACGGCAAAGATGACTTCAACATTTAATGTAAGTTCTATCTGCTCTCTGCCCATCGAGGGCACGTTTATATGTTGTGTGTCCTGCAGTATGTACAGCTCAGGTTTTCCGGCCGACAGTGCAGATAGCTTCACCTGCCAAAAATGTTTAGTTAATTTAGAGTTGGTCGGGAAAATACGCGAATTGGAGGACCGCGTTAGGAATCTGATAGCGATTAGGCAAACCGAAAATTGGATCGACTCGGTTTGTTTAGACAATTCGGCTACATCTGATTCGGCTTCAGTCTCTCCAGGTCCCACTGTAGTCAGTGCGAGGCCGAAATCAGCAGCACCAATTCAGCCACAGGGCGAGTGGGTAACAGTAAGACGTGGGTCTAAGAATCCAAAATTTAGTCCCCCAGCACCCAGGTCACCAATTCGGACCCAGAACAGGTTCTCAGCTCTCCGCAGCGCGCCTGTGGAAACTGAGAATAATAAAGTGCTCATAATTGGCGATTCCATAGTGCGGAATGTTAGAATTCCAAACTATGTTAAACCAGCAGTTAATGTTAAGTGCCTTGCAGGGGCCAAGATTTCTGGCATAAAGGCCGCATTGGACCGTGTTGCCGACGATGAAGTATCTACCTTATTGCTGCATGTCGGCACTAATGATATTTATTTACAGCAATCTGAGGTATTAAAGCGAACTTCATCTCTATGCACCAAAGCTAAAACAAAATGTCGGAATTTAATTGTATCTGGTCCCTTACCAAGATTATATAGAGGGATGTGATTTATAGCAGATTGCATTCCTTTCACTGCTGGCTAGAAACCTGGTGTGCAAATAAAAGCATAGCATTTGTGAACAATTGGGATGATTTTTGGGAAAGGCCTGGATTTTTCAGAAGAGATGGTCTTCATCCTAACTGGAGGGATCTTATGTATTATCCCAAAATATGGCAGCAAAACTGCCTGGTTGACTGATTAGAGCACCATCCAGGCCGCAGTCATGTGATCTTAAATCACAGGCTGTTCTTTATCCCACCTGTTATTTTCCTGAAGCTGTTACCCATAATCCCTGTTGTGGGGCATCCAGTAAATTTAGTCTTGAAACAAACCATAAATTAATTGATAACCAAAAAATAAGGTGTATAATTAGACCAAGGGATAAAACCAGACACTCCACCAGGGGCATCTGTAATAGAAATTTAATTCAAATTAAAACAAAAATATATCAGCAGTTCAGAAAGAACCATGCAGTTTTAAATGCTGTTTATTGAACATTCGCTCTCTTGGCACTAAAGCTGTTTTGGTAAATGATATAATATTAAGTACAAAATCTGATCTGTGTCTTCTTACTGAAACCTGGCTTAGTAAATGTGACACTGTTCCCTAGCTGAGGCGTCACCAGATGGATACTCGTTCCTTCATAAGTCTAGAGATTCTGGTCGAGGAGGAGGCCTTGGAATAATTCATTGTAACAAAATGCAAATCACTCCTAAAAATTTAGGCAACTTTACATCCTTTGAGGCATTCATTTTAAATATTAAAACAGATTCCAACACAATTATAGTGCTAGTCTACAGACCACCAGGGCCATATTCATTGTTCATGACTGAATTTAGCAACCTTCTGTCTGATTTGGCTATAAATTATGATCACGTAGTTCTGATGGGGATTTTAATGTACACATTGATGTGGAAACTGACACTTTTAGCAAATGTTTTACTTATTTGTTAAATTCAGTAGGATTTTGTCAGATTGTCAAAGGTCCAACTCATAATCATAACCATACATTAGATTTAATTATAACTTACAAAGTTGAAATTCAAAATTTAAATATTACTCCATTAAATGTAGTTATTTCCGATCACTTCTTAATTACGTTTGATTTAGTTCTGCCCATGCCAGCGCTCGCAGATTAAAACAAAGACAGTGCGACATCTAGATTGTAATTCTGCTTCAAAATTTATAGATACCTTGAGTAAGTCGAGTGTAATTGTGGAAAACCATTTAGATCAGTTAACATCAAATGTAAACGTGGAAAACAATTTAGATCAGCTAACATCACATTATAATGTGACCTTGAGAGATGCTTTGGACACCGTGGCTCCCCTAAAACAAAAGTGATCAAAGCACATAGAAACTCTCCCTGGTTTAATGAAAACACTCGAGCTCTTAAATTAGAGTGTCGAAAACTGGAGCAGATGGAGAACAACAAAGCTACATGTCTTTCAAATTGCATGGACAGAGAGTGTTAATAAATATAAAAGGCCCTCTTTAAAGCTCGCTCAGAATACTATTCTACATTAATAGATAGCAATAATAAAAATCCTAGGGTACTTTTTAGAGCAGTGGCTAAATTAACAAATGGGAATTCAGATCAACAGTGCAAAATACCAACAGATATTAGCAGTACAGACTTTATGAACTTCTTCAATGAGAAAATTAAAAATATAAGATCCCAGATCTCAGCATCACAGTACAAACCAAATACTAGCTTAGCAGACCCTGCTCACATTGCATTCAGCACTTTAATAATTTTAATCCTGTAACTGAGCAGGAAGTCTTAACTTTAATTTAAAATGAAGCCCACTACTTGTTCCCTAGATCCAGTGCCAACAAAACTAGTAAAAGTGCAATGGATGTTCTTGTAGCACCATTCTAAACATTATCAATAGTTCATTATTGCATGGCACAGTACCTGATGCACTAAAAGTGTCAGTCATTAAACCTTTACTTAAAAAGTCAGACCTAGACCCACACATACTAAATAACTATAGGCCTATTTCAAATTTACCATTTCTCTCTAAAATACTAGAGAAGTAGTCGCCAGTCAGCTTCAGTCACACCTTATGCATTACAATTTATTTGAGAAATTCCAGTCTGGCTTTCGCACTGGTCATAGTACAGAAACGGCACTAACACGGGTTGTAAATGACATTCTGATATCCTCTGATGAAGGAAATTCCACTGTAATTATGTTGTTGGACTTAAGTGCAGCATTTGACACCATTGACCATTCTATTTTACTGCACAGGCTAGAAAACGATGTTGGGCTTACAGGCCCGTGCTCGCTTGGTTCAGTTCTTATTTATCAAATCGATTCCAGTATGTACAGAAATGTGCTGACAGTACTCCATCATTATACACAGAAGTTGAATATGGTGTCCGCAGGGCTCAGTACTGGGACCTTTACTGTTTTCACTTTACATGCTTCCACTGGGATCTCTCATTAGGAAACATAATGTTAATTTTCACTCGTATGCAGATGACACCCAGTTATACCTTTCATTTAAATCAAATGAAGTTTCTCCGATGTTGTCTTTAATTAGTTGTGTTAGTGAATTAAAGGAATGGATGAATGAGAACTACTTGTCTTTAAATACAGATAAAACAGAGATGTTAATTGTTGGAGGGAATGACGCTGATCACAGCAATATTTTGTCGTCATTTAACTCAGTTGGAATCCCAATTAATTTTACTGAATCAGCCCGCAATCTAGGAGTTATCTTTGACTCTAGCATGTCATTTAAAGCATATTACAAAGTCGTCCAAAACATGTTTTTCCATCTTAAAAATATTAGGAAATTAAGGCGCTTTCTAAATAAACAGGATTGTGAGAAATTAATTCATGCATTTATCTCTAGTAGGATTGACTACTGCAATGCGGTGTTCACTGGCTGTTCAAACTGTTCTCTATACAGCCTCCAGTTAATCCAAAATGCGCTGCAAGAATTATTACAAGAACAAGAAAATATGAACACATAACCCCAGTTCTTAAATCTTTACACTGGCTCCCAGTTAAATTTAGGGCAGATTTCAAAATCCTCCTTTTAACATATAAAGCATTAAATGGCCAAGGTCCGCTTACTTGTCTGAACTTATCATGACTTACAAACCTGAGCGCACATTAAGATCTCAAGATGCCGGTCTGCTTAGGATTCCAAGGATTAATAAAATAACAGTGGGAGGTCGAGCTTTTAGTTACAGGGCCCCTAAACTGTGGAATGGTCTTCCTGCTTCCATAAGAGATGCCCCTCGGTCTCAGCCTTTAAATCCCGGCTGAAGACTCACTACTTCAGTTTAGCATATCCTGACTAGAGCTGCTGATTAACTGTACATACTGCATCTCTGTTGTTAGTCATTAGCACTATAACATAAGTAACATGATAATTATATTTGAATACTAACCCTCACCTATTCTGTTTCTTTTCTCGGTACCCAAATGTGGCCATTGGTGCCACGGCCCACCTGCCAAGTTGTTTGCCTGCCTATGGTAAAGTCATCCCTGATGGAGGATCACAGGAATCATGGGAAAGAGGGTCCTTTCATCGGAGCAATGTTTCAGCCGTGGCATGGCCAAATGGAGATGCAGCTAGATGGATGAGGTCTCCAGGACTCTAAAAATATCCAAACCTAATTATGTCATATCATCTACTGTTAAACCGTAATTCTAAAATTTTTATTATGCTGTCTTAAGGAATTGTTCTGTTGTGTATATTGTATTGTATTGACCCCCTACTTTTGACACCTACTGCACGCCCAACCTACCTGGAAAGGGGTCTCTCTTTGAACTGCCTTTCCCGAGGTTTCTTCCATTTTCCTACAAGGTTTTATTGGGAGTTTTTCCTTGTCTTCTCAGAGAGTCAAGGCTGGGGGCTGTCAAAGGCAGGGCCTGTTAAAGCCCATTGCGGCACTTCCTGTGTGATTTTGGGCTATACAAAAATAAACTGTATTGTATTGTATTGTATATGTAGTGGGGGATATTCAGCCTTTGTTCTGAAGCGCACAATCAACTCTTTTGTCTTGTTGACATTAAGGGACAGATTGCTGTCCTTACACCAGCTCATTAACTGTTCCACCTCTGCTTTATAAGATGTTTCATCTTCATCACTGATGAGTCCTAGTGCTGTTGTATCATCAGCAAACTTAATGAGTTGATTTGTGCTGCATTTGGCAGTACAGTCATGTGTTAGCAGAGTAAAGAGCAATGGATTGAGCACACAGGCCTGAGGGGCCCCTGTGCTCAGTTTGACGGTGTACAATGTTTTAGTGTCAACATATGCTGTCTGTTGTCTTTCCAAAGTCCAAGATCCAGTTACAAGGTAAAGTGTTCAATCTGAGCATAGAAACTTTCACTATTAGCTGTTGTGGGATGATTGTATTAAAGGCTAAACTGCAAGTCAATAAACAAAATCCTGCAATAGCTTTTCTGTTCCTCCATGTGGGATAATATGGTGTGTAGGACTAGTGTGATTGTGTTATCCGTGGTTTGATTGGTATGATACACAAACTGTAAGGGCTCCAGTGAAGGTATTAACTTGGCCATATGTACTGTATTTGGGGACATTTGTAACAACCCGGTTCTTGAGAAAAACACAACACAGACAGAACATACAAATTCCAGTAAAAGATAACCTGAGTGAGAAATGAACCCAAATCGCCAGATCTGACGGATTATCAGTGATTATTATGAAGTGCTAGTAAATGGCAGTCAAGTGCAACCAGAGGAGTATGTCATGTGTAGCATGCATTTTTACAAAAAAAAAAGCCTTTAAAGTTATTCTTGTAAATTATTGCTACCTAGATGGGCCAATTATTTTTACGATGAATTAAGTGAGTAACTGGAACCTCTTTTGTGTAAACTATAATGTAAAAATAATACTGTAAGGTCTAAAAATGACACGTTGAGAGCAGAAATATTTATGAACCTCATGATACTTATAGTGCTTGACAGGTGCTGATCATTAGTAGGCTGGACAAACTTTAGTGTTTATTTTATATTTACAATATGTATTTATAAAGTAAGAAAACTGGCATATCATCATGATTTGGTTCCTGCCCAGCACTCAACACTACCAGGATAGACTCCAGAATACTGGTCCATGGATGAGATTTGGTGGTTTTGACAATGGAAGGATGGGTGGGTAAAATTAGAAATTAACCACATAATCTATAGCTAGGCTTTGCATTTCAGGGTGACCGATATCTGGGGCAACAGTTCCATGATTACTAGTTATCTTACCTTAATATTTTGTCTTTTTGACATTGTTGAAAATTTAAATTTGTAAATTTTGAAAATATGAGCCACACCTAACTATGGGTTGAATGAACTATGCCAAGGATTGCTTATCTTTTTTGGAACGTCTGCCCTCATGCTTTCTGTCAGTTTCATGCTGTGTGGGATGATTTCTTCTGAAGGCATCACTTTACCGAGTTATTTCTAAACAGTTAATGCCTGTTTTATGTAACACATTTATCAATATTCTCCAAATTGAGTTTCTTCAAGAAGATTTCCATGTTTACTGCATTTGTCTGTAACGAAACAGCATGGTGGAGGAAGATGTTTCACATGTATAAAGTGGCATGGTGGCATTGCTGAAACCCAGTTCAAGTCCTCACTGGACTGTTTTCTGTGTGCTGTTTGCATGAACCTTCTGTGTATATGTGGTTTCCTCCAATAGTCTTAATATATGGTGTTTCATTGATTGAGGGTCTGAGTTAACCATGATGGGCTCTCTCCTGTGATGGACTGGATGGATTTAGCTTGAACATCTCATAGCAGTATTGGGATCAAGGCAAAAGGAATTCCTGCATATGGTGGCAGTTCACTGCAGACTCAGATACAAAGACATTTTGGAGTTGCCACATCAGATAACCTTCATGCTGTTGAAATTGTGAGAAAGTAATGGTGAATCTGGACAAAAGACCAGTGCAGACACAGGGAGAACATGTAGAATTCCCAAAGGCAATGAAGTGAACCTAGGATTTGGACCTAGGACACTGGTGGTAACAATAACCATTACATTAAAATCCCATTGTAAAACATGAAATAAGAGTGTGCAAAGATAATTTTTAGATTAATAATATTTATGTAGCACTTTTCTAATCTACTTCATAGCATTCACTGGGATTTGAACCCAGGACTCTTAGGTATTTCCTAACCTGCCACCTTTGATGATTTTAAACTTTTTCTACTTTGTGTTGCTAGTGAAGGGGTTTTTGAAGTAATCCTGGCAGCTACTTTAAACACAACTTTCTGCTGATGCTAATGCTACTGATTCCAAACAAACAGACAGTACAGAGATGTGAAGCAAGTAGAATCGGTGAATGGACACCTGGTGAAAAAATATATTCAGTTAATGCTGATTAATCTGGAAATATTTGTAGAAAAAGAGTACTTTGATTAAATGTAAGTGTATGTGTAGTATAATAAATGCCTATACTGTTACGTTGTCAGCATTCACTTTCTGGTTTGTTTATGTGTTGGCTGCCATTCAACCAGTTGAGTCTTTGCACATTTCATTTTTTGTATAATACAGTGTTCTTTCTATAATCCATTGCCTTGTTCTTTTTACTTATGTACTTTCCTTTTTAATCCAAAGTATAATCTTGAATCTTGGTATTAATTTTATTATAGTTGTATCCAAAATGTGGACTTTATAGAAAAGTTTTTGGAGGAGGTGAAGCTAACATTACAGATCCCTGTTGTTTCTGAAGATTGTTTGTACTTAAACATCTACACCCCCGCAGAATCCAACAAGGAGTCAAGATTACCAGTAAGTTTAAAGGATTCACTCAGTTACCCACTGTCTGTTTTTCGTTTTAATATTTAGGGCTTGTGTAAAGCTTGTTCAGACTCTCGTATGTCACATACCACTACAGGTATCTGCCTCACTCTGCACTTTTTTATTGTGTGTTATCATTGCACAATCTCATTTTGTTTCTGCTTTACACAATACACTCCTTAGTTTGTTCCTTCCTTTTCTGAATCCAATTTGTCCAATACAGGGCCACCATGCAGGTAGCATTTGGGGCATGGTGAGTCACAGTTTAACACAAACAGGGACAATGCAGATATACCGTTAAACTAACCCTTGGGCAGAGGGAGGAAAGGAACATGGGAGAAGTCCAAACCAACTGTGGCTACTTCAAGATTCCAACTGGCTGCTCTAATAATCACACCGCCTTGCCATCTTTAATTAATATATTTCTCCATTTTATAATCCTGCTTATTGCACTTAAGGGGAGCCATATCATATCCTGAAAGTAACTATCTCTGTACCAGGTGCCAGTCTATTATGGGACACAGTCACAGTTACACATTCACACTCTCTCATTACAGGCCAGTTAACCTAGTTGAACATTTCTGTCATTTGTGGGGGAACAAGTGGTGTCCCTGGAAGTAAGCTTGGGGGCATATAAAATCTCTACAGTAACAGATACACCAACTCTAAAACACTGTATCGCTGTCTTAACTTTAACTAACACAGCTTAAAAATCAAACAGCCTCTTACTTCGCTGAAGGTGGGGCAAAAGAACTGTGAATCAGGTTTACATATTAATGTCTCTTCCTTTCAAAGATCCCAGGGGGAGGTAGGGAAAGGATCTTTCACTTAATATCTTAAGAAAAGGAGTGGAAGGCAGCGATGCATAGAATACACTCTAGCTCTATATGCACAAAGCATTCAATCATTCAACTTAAAATCTTTTATCTATCACTCATTTAAGACTGTCCAAAGCATATCCAGGACAAGATTCAGCCTGTGAATGTTGCAATTTAGCTCTAGTCTCACTGAGCCACATGTTTTGGATGTGCACCAAATTAGCATTACTTTGGACAACAATCACTCCTAACTCATTAACAGCTGTGTTTGGTGTACTTCCAGATGGGCTTAAATTGGAGAAGGACAAATTAATTGTAATTGCCTTTACCAAACTACTAGCATGTAGATGTATCTTGTTTAACTGGAATAATCCCAGCCCACCTGTTATATTTCGGAAGGGTAACAGAAGTTCTATACTATTTGAGATTGACAAAATCAAATTCTCGGGTACAAGATCTGTTCAAAACTTTTTAAAATTATGGCAAGACCTAATTAATAATATTTTAGAATAAGCATTTATATTGAGGAAAAGGACTTTTACTCTTTGTAGTTTTTTAAAGGTTTGCGATAGCTGTTGGCTCTTCTCTCTTTCTCTTGGGAGGGTGTTGAACTTTGTTTAGTTAAGTTAGACTTGGGTGTATGGAACATTATTTTTTTCAAAAGAAATTATTAATAATACCAAAAAAAGAAACAGGTTTACATGAATCCATAGCCTGTCCAGCATGTAAAAGCTCTTGGTGCATGAAACAATGTAATCCTTTTCGGAAACTAAGAGCTCAACACCAGTCTGTTAGTAAGCAGACTCATTATCTATACTAATAAAAGGCAAAGCCCTCACTGACTGACTGACTGACTGACTGATTGACTCACTCACTCACTCACTCACTCACTCACTCACTCACTCACTCACTCACTCACTCATCACTAATTCTCCAACTTCCCGTAGGTAGAAGGCTGAAATTTGGCAGGCTCATTCCTTACAGCTTACTTACAAAAGTTGGGCAGGTTTCATTTCTAAATTCTACGCAGAATGGTCATAACTAGAACCTATTTTCTCCATATACTGTAATAAACGCGTTAAGCTCGATGGCGTGGGGGCGGAGCTGCATGTGACATCATCACGCCTTCCACGTAATCACGTGAACTGACTGTGACCGCAGTACGTAGAAAGAAGGAAGCGCCCCAAAGAGTGCTGAAGAAGTTTAATGAGAAGACACGAGGTATAAACGAGACTTTGGATCACTTTGTAACGGAGTTAAAATTGCTGTAGCGAGAAACTTTTAAGTGCCGGGTCTTAGCTAACATTAAATAAAGCCGTGGACATTGCAACATCTCACAACAGAGCAGCTCACGTGAACTGACTAAACGCAGTAATGAGTGATCACTTCCATGCATCAAACCTGCTCAAAAACGCATTACACAATTGACAAGGTAGGAAAAGAATATGCTCTGAGTTGAGCTCCACAGCTAACGCTGTCTTGGAAGCAACTTCGTCACGCTGCCACCAAATACTCACAGAAAAATCCACAAGTTAATACACATGCTGTCTTTAGAGTTTCTCCACATTCAATGTATTCCTCGCATCCCTGTTATACCCTCTGATCTCCCATTTCAATTCAGATGACTCCAATTTCCAGTAAGGCTCTGCTATGCGATGACAAGTAATAAGTCTCAGGGTCAGACACTACAAAATGATGCTATTGATTTCAGGCAAGATTGCTTTTCTCCTGGACAACTATACATTGCATTCTCAAGAGTGAGCTCAAGCTTCGCTATATTACAACCGGAGTGCTGAACTGACAACGTGATATACTGTATAAAGAACTATAATAATCGTAATAAACGAACAATAAAACAGCGGACAACCCGTGGATTAAATAAGATGGCAGCTTCCTTGCCAAAGGAAAAAGGAAGGCTTTATATGTCGCTCGCTTATAAAACAGCAGAGAAGCTGTGTAAAGGCTGCTTCACAAAAAACTAGTGGAGCGCCTTATATGAGCAGGCAGTCAGCTAAAGAAGGGAATCAATAAATATCTATAATCTTAATAAACGAACAAAAGATAGTGTACAAGCCGCGGATTAAATAAAGGAAATGGGTACCTAAACAATAAAGTAAGTCTCGAATAGCTACACAATAACTATAACAATCATAATAAACGAACAATAAAACAGTACAGAACCCAAGCAAGCAAGGAGAAATGATGGCCTTATATGGCATTTGTTTATAAAGCAGCGGAGAAGCTGTGTGAAGGCAGCTACACAAAAAAACAGCAGAGCGCCACACTCTGAATGTATTCCTCGCATCAACGTTATACCCTCTGATCTCCCATTTCAATTTAAATGCCTCAAATTTCCAGTAAAGGCTCTGCTTCAAGGGTTGACAATTAATAAGTCTCAGTGACACACCCTACAAAAGGTTGCCATTGATTTGAGGCAACATTGCTTTCTTCCTGGACAAAACTATACGTTGCATTCTCAAAAGTAAGCTCAGTGCGCAGCTTGGTCATATTACAACTAGAGTGCTGAACTGACAATGTGGTATACAAACAGATCCTTAACAGACAGTTATTGGTATATTTTCCCTCAGTTTAAAAAGATTTTCTTTTCTTCTTAATAAAAATTTAAAAGCAGCTCTTCGTCACTGCGAAGCGCGGGGATTTTGCTATATAAAGTATATATAGATATATATGTATGTATGTGTATATATATATATATGTAGATCCGTATATATATGTATATATGTGTCTGGGTGTGTGTGTATATATATATATATATATATATATATATATATATATATATATATATATATATATATATATATATATATATATACAGTGGGATGCAAAAGTTTGGGCAACCTTGTTAATAGTCATTATTTTCCTGTATAAATCGTTGGTTGTTACGATAAAAAATGTCAGTTAAATATATCATAAAGGAGACACACACAGTGATATTTGAGAAGTGAAATGAAGTTTATTGGATTTACAGAAAGTGTGCAATAATTGTATATATATATAGATATGTGTATGTGTAGATATGTGTACTGTATATGTAGATATGTTTATATGTATATATTGTGGTCCCCGGCCGGGATGCCCAGGAGGAGGAGAGGAGGGCTTGTGCCTCCTCCAGACCACAAGGGGGCATCCGTCCTGGTTATGTAGGGGGTCTCGGGTAAAGGGCTTGGAATCCCAGCCCTGTAGGGACCCGTGGCCACCGCTAGGCGGCGCCCCGATGCCGGTTTACCCCGTGTGGTCTTTGGCCTGGCGGGGACGCCTTGGAAGACCGGAGGAGGGCGTGTGCCTCCTCCAGACCGAGAGAGGGCATCCGTCCTGGTTATGCAGGAGGCCTTGTGTAGGGGGCTTGGAAGCCCAGCCCTGTAGGGACCCATGGCCACCACCAGGCGGCGCCCCAGTGCCTATTGATCTGGAGCCCGCACTTCTGCCACACCAGGAAGTGCCGGGGGGAAGAGGAAAGGGGATACACGGATGGCTTCCGGGCGCAGCCGGCACTTCCGCCACACAGGGGTGTGGCCAGGACTAAGTGCCGGGAAGCAGCTGGAGCCCATCCGGGTTCCCATAAAAGGGGCCGCCTCCCTCCAGTCATTGGTGGATGTCGGGAGGTAGCAGGACTGAGCTGGAGAGAGAGGACGGGAGGAGGCCAGGAAGGCACAAAGACTGTGGGCCCTGGACTTTGGGGAAATCGGTGCAAGAGGCACTGGGGTTTGTGAGTGCACGTGACTTTTGACATTGGAAATTGTATATAGTGTAAATAAACGGTGTGTGGGTGCAAAAATATGTTGTCCGTCTGTCTGTGCCGGGGCCAGCGTTCACAATATGTATATGTTGTGGACTGGGACCCGGACACAGGCAGACGGACACCATAGTTTCACCACACACTATTTATTACACAACAATATGTACAAATTCATGCTCACAAACCCCAGTGCCTCTTGCACTGATTCCCCAAAGTCCAGGCCACACTCTCAGTCACTGCGCTGCCTGGCGGTGGCCACGGGCCTCCACAGGGTTGGGCTTCCAAGCCCCCTACCCGTGGCCCCCAATACAACCAGGGCGATCGCCCCCTTACAGTCTGGAGGAGGCACAAGCCCTCCTCTGGTCCTCCTGGGTGTCCCGCCGGGCTCTAGACCTGACCGGGTCCCACACGGATACTCCGCATCGCTGGCGCCGCCTGGCGGTGGCCACGGTCCCTACAGGGCTGGGATTCCAAGCCCTTTACCCGAGGCCCCCTACATAACCAGGACGGATGCCCCCTCACGGTCTGGAGGAGGCACAAGTCCTCCTCCGGTCCTCCACAATGTATATATGTTTATGTGTGTGTGTGTGTCTGTGTGTGTGTGTGTGTGTGTGTGTGTGTATATATATATATATATATATCTATACTAATAAAAGGCAAAGCCCTCACTGACTGACTGACTCACTCACTCATTCACTGATTCATCACTAATTCTCCAACTTAGGTAGAAGGCTGAAATTTGGCAGGCTCATTCCTTACAGCTTACTTACAAAAGTTAAGCAGGTTTCATTTTGAAATTCTACCCGTAACGGTCATAACGGTCAATAACGATTGACAACGTCCGCCATGTTGAACTTTCTTATTTATGGCCCCATCTTCACGAAATTTGGTAGGCGGCTTCCTGCGCTTAACCAAACCGACGTCGTACTTATTTCGATGGTATGATGCCAATGTCGGCCACCATATTGAACTTTCCAACGTCACTAATTCTCCAACTTCCCGTGTAGGTAGAAGGCTGACCCCATCTTCATGAAATTTGGTAGGTGGCTTCCCGCGCTAACCAAAACCGATGTACATACTTATTTCGTGGTGTGACGCCACTGTCAGCCGCCATATTGAACTTTCCAACGTTGCTAAGTCTCCAACTTCCCGTAGGTAGAAGGCTGAAATTTGGTACTTATTTCGTGGTATAATGCCACTGTCGGCCGCCATATTGAACTTTTAACAGTCTTTGTTACTTATGGGCCCATCTTCAAGAAATTTGGTACGCGGGTTCCCAACGCTAACTGAATCCTACTTACGTACATATATACGTCCATAGGCTGCAGCTCGGTCACCGTGTGAAGCGGCGTTGGGTCCCCCATCCCAACGCCTCCCACGTTGTTGGCTGCCTGCCTATATAAGGCTGTCTTTTCTTCCAGTCTCTACATTCCCTTCCTTGCTTCGCCACGGGATTCACGTCTCCCTGCACCCATTTCCTTTATCATTCCAACCGTACCCGCATTAACATGTCTATCGAGGTGATCACCATCGATCAAACTATTGTCACTTTATCGAGTGCTTTCCATGCCCGGAGATGGCACCTACCTTTTCCATTCTCTTTGTTATATATTGCACGGCCATATCAGGCTCACTCTTGATATCTGGAGGAACATTGTGTCTTATGTATTGAATGACTGAGACAGGTTCAAGGTGTGGACTGATGACAGTACAGGAGATAATTATACTACACAGGATCACTATAAGAGTGAAATGCTTAAGCCCTTCACCTATGGTTCTGCATGTGAGTTGATGGCTGCCGCTGAATTGTTAGGGTTGTCGCTTTCAAGTGTACCAAAATGGCCAAATATTTTATACCTTTGGACAACCGCCAATGCCTCTTCAACATCTTAGATTCACAGGTGACGATTTCAGTAGTGGACACTTTGATGTTTATGAATGTTTAAATTCTCAAAAGCTGGATGTGAAGTTATCGATGAAACTGGTTGTATACTTATAACGCTTGACAGATGCCGAATGTCTCTTCAACACAAGTCCTGCAAATACTGTCGTAGTTGAAACAAACCATGAAACTCAAAGCGATTATGACAACAGCAATACAAGCTGTGAGATTTGAAACAAGATTACTGTTCACATGGCCAACTGTACGTTGCATGCTTAAGAGTAAGCTCAGTGCACAGCTTGGTCATATTACAACCGGAGGGCCGAACTCACAATGTGGTACACAAAGAGATCCTTAACAAAAAATTTTTGGTATATTTTCCCTCAGTTTAAAAAGGTTTCATTTTCTTCTTAATAAAAATTTTAAGGCAGTACTTCGCCGCTGCGAAGCGCGGGTATTTTGCTAGTATATATATACTGTATAAGACAGCAACACTCATGACAGTGACAAAACAATTACATTGACAATCATGTTACGTTATGTTTAAAATATTTCCTTTTCTTTTTCATAACTTCTTTAACACACTACTTCTCTGCTGCGAAGCGAGGGTATTTTGCTAGTCTTCTTATATAATACGCTATCGTGGCTGTGGCTATTGTGGAAAAGATACTGAAGTAAAGAAGCGGGTTGCTAGAGTGGAAAAAAAAAGAGCTGCTCATGAAGCAGCAAGCTCATCAACCTCTGAGCAAACGAATGCTAAACATACAGAGAAAAAGGATGAAAACTAGAAATTACAGTAAGTGTATTTGCTGCACGTTATTGTGCAGTACGCCATTACTGGTACTTTAATGACTATTGTCAAAAAATCACCTCATATAGCACTTGCTGTAGCAGAGCACCTGGATCAGTCCATCGCTGAAGGTACTCCTCCATTTAACCAGAATGGCATGCCTGTGGCCCAGATAAATTCCTGCTGATTGTATGCTCACATTATCTCCCCATCGTGACAGATATTAGCGAAGCTTTGGAACTTCTGAAAGTCACTGTCATCTTCTTTATTTTGCCATACTCATAAAATCTCTGTTTCAGGGTGAAAAGTTTAAAAATATTTTTTTTTTCTGCAAAGTAACATTTACAGGTCTATAAGATGTCTTCATTCAGGATCTAATGAACACAATTGAAAAACAGTGCTCCTGCAATTATTATGTTCAGCCTTTAAAAAGCTTGTTTTTTCTTTCTGTTTATGCTGAAATACTACTGAAATATTTCACTTTTCCAGGTAATGGTGTGGATTCATGGAGGTGGATTAATGATGGGCGCAGCCACCATTTATGATGGCTCAGCACTTGCTGCGTATGAGAATGTGGTGGTGGTGGTGATCCAGTATAGGCTGGGAATTTTAGGATTTCTGAGGTAGATTTTCTAAATATTCAATTGTGCATTTGTAATTGATATTATTGAATTCAAGAATAACGAATAGTGCTCATCACTTTTCATTATCTATTTATCATTTATACTTTTTGTTAATATCTAGCACTGGTGATGACCATTGTCGTGGAAACTGGGGCCTCCTAGACCAAATAGCAGCTCTACAGTGGGTTCAAAGGAATATTAAGACTTTTGGAGGAGACCCAGACTCTGTGACCATTTTTGGAGAATCGGCAGGAGGATGCAGTGTATCGGCTCTTGTATGTACATATATAATTCTAACTATATGTGATATTTTACATTATTAAGTTTACTTTTGTATTAATGTAATTGAGCTTAACGAACACATTTAATGCACATGTATATAAAACACAAGTTTAGTCATAAATACACTCGATACAACTTTCCAAATATCATAATATAAATAAACAAAGTCATTCAACACCCTGACCCAACCCTGTTCAGAGAGAGATGCATGAACAGACCCAATATATTAAGGAATTTCTGCGTGTTTGATAATTTTAGTTCTGACTATACAATATCGAAAATTGTATTTTAAATCCTCTTTTATGTTGAAATAAAATTCTTATTTGCCTTCTCTCAGTGCTCATAAGTGGAATGAGATGACTTCAAATGAGTTGCCTTTTATCTCCTCTAGTCAAAATATTACATTTTGATTACTGGCTGACCTTGCATATTCTAGATCATTTGCCTAAATCTCAGTAATTCATTTAGATGCTCTTCTAGTTTTCACTTTTTTTTAAGCACAATATAGGAAATGCTCTGTCTCATCAAGTATACTTTAGGAATTTTCCTGAGTGTTCCCACAGATGTTTCTTAAAATACTAACATATTTAAGGAATATTTTAAGTCTGCATGTACATTAGAGTGTAACAAGTCTTTAATAACATACAAATACTAGAGCACAATACACTGTAAAGGAGAAAGCAAAACACTGAAGCTGTCTGAAATCCACGATGATACGAATTCCCGACATAGCAGGACACCTGCAAGTTTGGTCTTCTGTGTAGCAGATCTGGCCCCAGAAATACACTTTAAGTGTTTTCCAGAGTGCTCCCATGGGTTTCTGGAAATACATTTGAAAATATCAGCCTGTGTAAAAATCAATACAATAAACCTATTGTCCAGACTTTTTAGTGGGTTGAGTTTACAGTAACGAGTTCTATTAGTGAAACATAATGATTTGAGTTCTAGAATAAGCGAAGCATAGCCAGAGATAGCACACTGCATATTATGAGAGAGGATATTAAGTTATTATCAATATCTGTTAGTAACTGATGTAGAGTTAATAAAGAAATCTGGATGTGAGAACCGTCATATTACCACAGTGGTTTTAGATAATGTAGCAGCAGTTGTTAATGATCTACCTCAATTGAGGTTTAATATGCAAGTAAAATATCCCATCATTGTAAGAGTATGAGATTCTAACCATGAATTCTTATTTATAAAACATCAGTGCATATATATTGGCTGTAATTAAACTTTGTATGGCTCCCAGCCACTATAGTGTTGTGCCTTTCAAGCTTTGGTATTATGTTAGTAACTACGAAGGAGATTGACTTCTGAATTCAAATTCCTATGATAAGCAGAATGAAAGATTTCGCTGATCTCTTTTCAAAAATGATTGAACCTTATTATTAAAGTGGGTTTCCTACAAAAACAAAAAAGGAGATGAGATGTGAAAGCACTCTCATTCTGTTAAGTTCTTAACCATGACCTTAAATATTCCACTTTCGGAAATATAATGAGCTCATTATATTTTATTTAATAATTTTACAGATTTTGTTTTATTTTAGAGTAAGTCTTTCAAGATAATGAGAGAAATAACATCTATTTAAATTTTTTACTTGCAGCAAATATCCAAATTCTCCACTGGAAGTCTGCCACCAGTAATTGTTGCAATAAAATCTGAGAAATGCACTTTGGGAATAATCTGGATATGATTTGCTGTCTCCCCCTTCCCTCCCTACATCCACCCATCATGTCTTCCTACATTAGGATAAGATCAACCACAGCAAAAAGTTTGTGTTCTGACAACGACAAAAAATCATGGTACTCCCAAAAACACATAGACTCCTCCTGAAAAAAGTTACTAATACGTTGCTAAAATATAAATTACCAGTAACAGCACACTGCACGTTAAAGTGCAGTGAATACACTTGACTTGAGCATTCCTAGTTTTCATACTCTTTCTCTGTACGTTTAGCATTCGTTTGCTCAGAGGTTGATGTGCTTGATGCTTCCTGAGCTGCTTTTCTTTTCTCCACCCTAGCGGCCCACTTCTGCTCTTCTTTCGTCGGCATCTTCTCGCTTTAAAACTGATAAAGTCAGTGTTTATGTTGCAATTACTTAGTATGTTTTGTTTCATTTTTCACTTAAGCTGGCACTTAAGTCTTCAATCCACCTCAAGGATGATTTAAGATATGAAGAGGTAGGGGAAGTGACGGCGAAGGTGGTAGGGATGAGAACGGCGCCTATACGCATGCGCCACACGGCCACCCTGCTGGCTGCTACGGAGAGTTAATTCTACAATAAAATATAAATATAAAGAGTAATAACCTTGGGGGTCAATCATCACCCCAAAAGCGTGTAGTAGACGTCACGTAGTATATGTGTACCAAATTTCAGTTCAATAGGTCAAAGGGTTTGCGAGCTACAGGTGATTTAAAATCCTGGACAGACAAACGAACAGTCACGGTAGCATATTATATATAAAGATTACTAATTATTCTAAAACAGTCAACTAATTATTGGCTAGACAGTCAAAAGATAAAATAAAATAATACAACCCCCACTTCAAAAAGGTTGTGACAGTACAGAAAATGCTAATAAAAACAAAGCCAGGTTTACCTGATCAACTGCTTTGTTTTGAAGATGGGGACAGTGCTTACTTAATATTAATTACAGTGTCACAAGTTGAAATAGCAAGTTAATGGTGATGTTAAACAGGTCAGGCAGTTGTTTTACAGTACATAAGGAGCCACCAAAAAAGGTCTAGTCTTTCGAGAGCAATGATGGGTTAAGGCTTACCAATCTGCCAACAGATTCATCAGCAACTAATCTAGCACTTTGACAAAATTCCCAAGGATAGATCAGTATGATTTAGGGCATTGCATGCTCTATGATGACCAGTATAATTAAAAAATTCATAGAATACAGTCAGAACTTGATGCATAAAGGGCAAAGCCAAAAACCACTTCTTAATATGTATGACCTCGGATCTGCCAGATGTCACTGTCATAAAAACTGTCATGAATATCATGACACAATGTTAAGAATATTTTGGTAACCTTTGTTAGTCAACACTATTTACCTTTGCCTCCATAGGTGTAATTATGGCTTTAACATGCAAAAATAAGTCATAAATTACAACCATTTAGAAGTGTTGCCATCTTCTCTAGGCTTGGTCTCATCTGAGATGGAAAGTAGCACAGAGAAATTATATTTTGTGTTCTGATGAGTCATCTGAGATGAGTTTTGGAAAAACAGCAGTTGTGTTCTCCAGGCCAAAGAGAAAAATGATCATCCAAAATATAATATAATAATATAATATATAATATTATCAGCTTCAGGTCCAAAAGCCATCATCTGTCATGGTATGGGGTTGTGTTAGTGCTAATGACATTGGTAGCTTGCACATCTATGAGGGCACCATTAGTGCAGAAAGATATGTACAAACATTGGACCAATATATGCCTCCATCTACACGCTGTGTTTCCTGAATTTTCCAGAAGGACAACACTAAACCACACTCAGCTGACGTTTCAAATGCAAGGCTACATTAGCAGACAGTGCAGTTACTAGATCGGCTTGCCTGCAGTCATTGGTTGAGAAGGTGTGGTGCAGGGCGGCACGGTGGCGCAGTGGTAGCGCTGCTGCCTCGCAGTTAGGAGACCTGGGTTCGCTTCCCGGGTCCTCCCTGCGTGGAGTTTGCATGTTCTCCCGTGTTCGCGGGGTTTCCTCCGGCTCCGGTTTCCTCCCACAATCCAAAGACATGCAGGTTAGGTGGATTGGCGATTCTAAATTGACCCTAGTGTGTGCTTGGCCTGTGGGTGTGTTTGTGTGTGTCCTGCGATGGGTTGGCACCCTGCCCAGGATTGGTTCCTGCCTTGTGCCCTGTGTTGGCTGGGATTGGCTCCAGCAGACCCCCGTGACCCTGTATTTGGATTCAGCGGGTTAGAAAATGGATGGATGGATGGTGTGGTGCATTATGAAGAATAAAATGCGTCAATGAAGACCTTGTAGAATTGTACAGTTGAAGATCTGCACAATGGATGAGTGCAGGAAAATTTTGCCTGTTGAACTTAACCAACTAGTGTCTTCAGTTCCCAAATTTTAAAAGAAACAGTGATGTTTCACATTGATAAACACATGACTGTTTCCACTTGTTCGAGTATATTGTAGTCATCAGACTTGACATAAGTGTATATTTTTAAAATAATTAAATTCACAAGGTTAAACACCCAATGATTTGTTCTCAGTATAGTAAATGTCGAATAAAATTTACAAATCACTCCTCTTTTCCATCCTATCCCAACGTCTGGACGTTTTTGGAATTGCAAATAAAATTACGAAAAAAGGAAAAAAACAGGCCAAATATTGACTGACTAGATAGATAGAATTAAACCACAGTTGTCTGCAATAACCATTCAAACTATACCTTCACATGTGGTTAAACAAGAGAGAAGAAAGCAGGAAGAAAAAGATGGGGAAAAGAAAAATGAAAGTTAAACTAGATATTGTTATGTATTATCACTAAATATAATAATGTTAAACAGATGAGCAATAGTGCAATATAAAGATTCAGAATGATGGGTTAAGACTTAATAATGACCAAAATAGATATATATATATATTGTGGCGAGTGGCTAACAGGAGGACCGGAGGAGGGCTTATGCCTCCTCCAGACCATTAGGGGGCGACTGCCCTGGTGGCTTTGGGGATCACGGGAACGGAGCTTTGAAGCTCAACCCTATAGGGGCCCGTGGTCACCGCCAGGGTGTGCCCCATTGCCTATGGAGCCCTGGCCCTCAGCACTTCCGCCACACCTGGAAGTGCTAGTGAGAGAGAAGCTCATCGGGAGACACCTGGAGCACGTCCGGGTGTGTATAAAAGGAGCCGCCTCCCTCCATTCGAGGGCTGGAGTCGGGAGTGGAGAAAGACAGAACTTGATGGAGAGGAGTGGAGGCGGACCTGAGGAAAAGGCATTGTGTTGAAGGCCTGGACTTTGGGGTGATTGGTGCTGCGGCACTGGGTTGTGTGTGCTTCACATTGTGTGTAAATAGTTGTAAATAAACGTGTTGTGGTGCTTACAACAATGTCTGTCTGTCTATATCAGGGCTGTTTCCCACAATATATAACATTAAAAAATAGTCATATCAATTACAGAAAAACCGATCATTTAAATAAATCAGATTAAACACATTTACATGACATATACAATAAAATAAAACACTAGGGAAGGTTTACCAAGTAAACAATGTGGTTTTTCAATTCATGGATTTTCTTTTTGTAAGATTCTACACACTAGCTCTTCAGCAATTCCAAATATTTTAAAGTTTTTTTCTTCTTCCTCAGTTTTCCAAATCTGTTAGTATATTCTGAAGAATTTTAATTTCCTTTAATGCAAGGTATGAAGATGTGTTTTATGTCATCCAGTTGTGCTCCAGTTATGTTCATTTTACTTTCATTTTGACTTTATTTTTTTCTACCTTATGTTTAAAATATTTAAATAAGCATTTTACTTGATCCTTTATTTTTTACTCTGTATCATTCATGTAATACAGTATATAAAATGATCTCGCTGGCGGATATAATTACACGCCGGATGTGGCCGCGGCCTTGAGTTTGACACATATGGACTAAATAGAACTTGAAAAGATATATTTTTCGAATGTGATCGCGCAATTCAGATCGACTTGACGCGCACTACAGTACAGTACATCGAGCCCGCGTGCTATTGTGGTTTTGCCTGCGTGCCTCAATAAGTCACCCTCCCCTCACTCTTACTTTTTTAACGTTCATCTAATGAATAAACTGAGTATGGCGTTACCAAAACAATCATTGATGGCGAATTAAGTATCCATCATTCATAAAGCTTCAATTGGTGATCTGTCCTTCTGCGTTAACCGCATATTTTTTCATACGTCTCAAACAAAGGGGATGCGAGGGTAAAATGAATTGGGAAGCGCGCGTACATACTCAGTGCACCCCCTCTCGGGAATCGAACCTTGGTCGACACCGCTAGAGGCAAAGGCTTTATCATTGCGCCACGGCGTGTGGTTTATCGATTTGATTGTATGTAGATCGAGGTATATATATACATATATATATACCCGCGCTTCGCAGCAGAGAAGTAGTGTGTTAAAGAAGTTATGAAAAAGAAAAGGGAACATTTTAAAAATAACGTAACATGAGTGTCAATATATAGTAATTGTTTTGTGAGTGTTAGGAGTGTTGCTGTCATCAAGGATTTGATTATCATTATTTCTTTCAATTAGGTTTGTATGATGTGTTCAAGTTACATTCCGTGTTTGTCAATCGTTGTAAAGATAACAGGTTTCATTCATCGATTCGTTTTTTACTGCATCAATAAACAGCTCGTCTTCCTCTTTATCTGAGACGTGACACACTGAATGCGTGGGTTTTTTTTTTACACTGTGTTCCTTTAGCGGGACATTGACTTTTTCCACCGTGTGCTTTGTTTCCGCAGTAGCTGCACTTATGAATATGCTTGTATGTATCACACACTTCATATTTTTTTGCTGCCTTCTCAATTGTGTAATTCGGTTTTTGTTCAGCACTCTTTGGAACTGTTGCTTTTTGTCTGTGCACTGCGTCATTTCACGTGAGCCGCTCGGTGTACATGCATCGAAGGTTTCCAGCTGTGCTGGTGCCATCTCGTGCGATGTCCACGGCTGTATTTAATGTTAGACCCGGCACTTAAAAGTTTCTCTCACAGTTTCGCCGAGTTTGTGCCAATCCTATTCCACCCTGACCATCTCATCTTCCTCTGCATAAGCACAGTCCTTCACCTGTAAATATTAGTGGCAGTATTTCTATTGGATTGCCGCTGACGGACGGCCTTATATGGGCAGACACTAAATTACGTGGAGGCGAAACTCTGCCTCCCACGGGCATCGATTAGAGGTCTATTATAGTATATGGACGAAAAAATAGGTTCCAGTTATGACCATTACGTGTAGAATTTCAAAATGAAACCTGCCCAACTTTTGTAAGTAAGCTGTAAGGAATGAGCCTGCCAAATTTCAGCCTTCTACCTACACGTGAAGTTGGAGAATTAGTGATGAGTCAGTCAGTGAGTGAGTGAATGAGTGAGTGAGTGAGGGCTTTGCCTTTTATTAGTATAGATCACGGAGAAGTGATGCAATATAGAATCGAAAGAGATAAATTATTGGACGTATTAGAAATTCTAAAGCCAATAATTGATACAAATCCATACGTCTAAAAGTATTGCACTTTACACGAAAAATATCTGAAAAACATGGACAATGAAGTTTTCTTGAATTTCTATATGAATCCGAAAGATCACGC
Source organism: Polypterus senegalus (assembly GCF_016835505.1). Taxonomy (NCBI): domain Eukaryota; kingdom Metazoa; phylum Chordata; class Cladistia; order Polypteriformes; family Polypteridae; genus Polypterus; species Polypterus senegalus. The sequence continues at coordinate 103,853,784 of NC_053162.1, read as the reverse complement.
TCACATATATAATAAACCAACACATGATGAACTGTCAGCGATAATAGTTTCGAAAGACTGAGATATCAAAGTCAGAGTTAATATTCGTGTTTATCATAAAGCACAGCATGATTCGTCGCAAGCAGCTGATCCGGGAAACGACTAGTGAGTAGGGCCCGCATGAGGGTTGGCAAGCAAAGTTAGCTTGGGGCAGAGCCCCCTAGTCTACCTAAAAATTATGCTTGTGCAATAAAGAGCTTTCTTGGAAATTCACCAAACTGAGCTCACAAATATCAGAATATGTAATTTTGTTCAACAACAGCAAAGCTAATGGGAGTTTTACTCACCTCTCCTAGCAACTAATATGGCAATTCAACATTTTGGAAAAACTAAGAATTTGAACACAGTTCTTTAAAGTAAGTTCAGTTTATAAAGAGAGACATATTGATCTATAGCTTCATGGCTAAGTTTCAGCGGAGATCCTCAATTGCTTTCTTACCTTAAAACTCTTGGCACTCTTCTTTGTAATATCACACCTTTCACAGATGTCTGACTCTCGGCTGATCAGCAGACCTTCAGCTTTATAACCATCCATCAGTATCTAATCATTATGCTATGGCTGACCCCTTCTTAAAAATTCCAGAGTTACACGAATTAGTAATCTGACCCACTTTTAATGACTGTGCTCCAGAATTCCACAAATACAGTTCTGATGTGATCCAAACAATAAGCAAGTCAAATTGACTGTACCCTTACTGTAAGAGCCATTTTCCTAGTTCTATAAAATGTATGAATATTTACTAGATGATAATGCATAAAATATGGGAGGTTCCTAAAACCCCCGTGAATAGAATTGAGTTGGTATTTTCCTGACATTTCTTAACAGTTTTTGAGTAAACAATGTTCTTTAGTAAGTGTTTTGCCTTGCCTTGTGTAAGGTACAGAGGCATACGGTTTTTTAACCGTGTCCTTGAAAGAATTCTTTTTTGTGCTCGCGTTCGTGCTTATGCACGTCACTGAGCCTGGCGCATATCTAAGTGCCAACGGCCTAAGGGTCTTTTGAGTGTGAAGTAACTCGTAAATTAAAAGATCTAAGTTTTGAACCGTATGTTTAAAGCATACAGAAGAAGAAATAAATAACCTTTAAGTACAGAAGTAACCAAAGCTTCATAAGAAAAACTAAGTTTAAAGAAGATACATTTTTCCCCTTTTTTTTACCTTTATTCTTTGTGTGTAACTATTTTTCTTTTTATTCTTGTATGGATTATTTGCCTTTAACTTTCACTAAATATTTTTGAAACGAACTTTTGGACTGAGAGATTTCTTTGACACGCGTCTAACCCGTGCCTGACTTCACCTTATGCAAAAGGCGGCTACACTTACTATGCTCATGTTTAGGTGCTAGGCTAAAAATTCACACTGTCTTGATAAGCTTGTGAAATCCATTACTATGTGAGAATATTTAAACAATATTTTGATTGTCAACTGGTTTTCAGTCTTGAAATGAGTCTACACACTGTTATCCAGCCTTTTGTGTTTCCTCTGTCCCCTGTGCTTTTACACTTGGTGCATACCTTTCTTTACAACAATTTGCCTTAGTCCGTGTACAGTAGTACATCTCATCTTTTCACAGTTGCCTTCACCAACTATTGATTACACATTAATCTAGTTAACTGTTCTTGTTCATCACATTGTAACATAAATTTAGGTATTCATCCAGTGACTCACTCAAGACAATATCATCCTTATACAATGTGGATGTTGTGGCTACTTTATTGTCCTCTTCCATCCAACAACACTTAAAAAAAATAATAATTTTCATTTCTTTTCCAGGCCTTTTTTCCTCCTGGCTGGCAAGAGGGAATTGAGAAAGATGTGGCAGTTTCACTCCTGAATAAAATTTTCCCAGTGAGTGAGACATTTTGTATATTCAAGAAAGGTTTCCTATTGAAGTAGCAATAATGTGTAAAACATTTTATTTCAGTCACATTTTATTATAAATGTAATCATTATAAAGTATGGCAGTGATGTCTGCTTAGATATAGTGTATATGTTCTCCCTGTGTTGCTGTGAGTCAATTTGGCTCCTTACTGTAATCAAAAAACCATCCAGTAATGTGAGTTCAGCTGGTAAGACTTCTGTGATGGATGCTAAAACATGGGACTCTATAATGGAATAATTCCAGCCATACTGTTATGTATTAGTACTGCATGTTAAAGTTAATTTTTTTCAAGTCATTGTTATTTCTTCACAATTGTGGTACATACAGTATTAATTTGCAGCATAAAATTGTGTTCTAAAGTGAAGCATATTTTCTACATTTGTAAAATTCCTTGTCATTCTTACAGCTTGCAATGGGGCTAATAGATACACGGATCCTTAGGTGAATAAAAAACACCTTAAAACTGAATCATTTTTTGAGTGAAAATGTTACTGAGTAACATTTTCAGATTGCACACATATTGCAAAACAGCGTATCTATGTACTTTAAAGAAGGTAAAAAAGCAAACAGCAAGCCATTGTTGCGAAATTCAGCCATTTTAAAAGCTGGATTTGCTCCGCTGTTCATCATCTTCTGTGGCATATTTCAGGGCAAGGGCCATGGATTTACCTAAAAAAGTCAGCACCAAGCACTGCTATTGACACTGAATACCCTGATATGAATTGTTGTCTGTGTTCTGTTGACATTTAGGCAGTAATAACTGAAAAAGGAACATTTACGATTGCTTATATTCTTTTACTGTACTAGGCAGCCTCTTTCACCATGTGGCGACATGCATTCCCACCTCATTCTGCTCACCCCTCTGTATGCCACTCCTTCACATGGCTACCCTATGCAGGTATGCATCAGCTGCACAATCTCAGATGGCCTTTGTCTACCAAACATATGAACTGTACTAGTAATCTGTCACATGAGGTACGGTCAACAGAGCCTTCAAACAAGATGATAGTTTATAGGCTCAGTAAGTGCTGTGTCTACACTCTGCGTCTTTGCCCCCTGAAACCTCGGTGCTGCTGCTGTCACTGCTTGGAGAGCTTCTTTTCTGCCAGCTTCTTCAGGTAGCTCAGAGCTATCATTCCTGCCTCAAGGTTTCCATGAGTTTTACATGTTCTCCCCATGTATTTATGGACTGATTGTTATTTGCACAAAGTACAATGAAACTGATATGTGCTCTGTTCACTACACTGCCACTCACTGCGAATCTTGTTCTATAGGTTGCGTAAAATCACAGAATGTAATGAGTAAAAGGTAGGCACCATTTACACAAAAACAATTGTATGATGGCAGGACATAACGTTTGAAAAATCAGAGGCAAAATTAGCATTATAAGAAGAATATAGCTTGGTGCTGGGGGCTTGTTGGGTTGTCATAATTTCACCCATGATGGAGTCTATGAGCAGACAAAAGACAAGAAAATGTAATCTTACATTGAGAAAAATAGTTCCTTGAATCTATTTCCTTTTCCTATCACAAGGATACCTCATAAATGTGAAAGGAATATTTTCTTAAATTAAAACTTTTGTTGCTTCAAAGTAGACTTATTTGGTAAGTTTTAATATTTTTTTCATTCACCTATGAACCCATATAGCCGTTACTCTTATTGTAGCTGCACAAGCAGACAAGGTATATTTTAAAAAAAAAATTCCAAAACACTTCAAAAACACTTCAACTTGAAAAATATCCTTTAAGTCAGGTATTTGGCACTGTAGTACTTTTTAGGATGCTTGGTGAAATCTCACAAGCAAAATTCCTCACATTTTGTAGGAATGTAAGCAAACTGATGCTACTAGCTGGCTGTCTCTTTTATCAGTAGTTCAACAGCCACTTTCCATGTTTACCCAGTTGCACCCCAAATCTTTTTCCTTCACTCAGTGCAATTCTGGTTATCCTTCAGGCTAAGACCCATTCTTTTCATATCATTTCACACCTTTGGACTTCACCTTGGTGAGCCTATGTATGTCTAAAGTAATGGTGTGGGAGGAAGGGATAGGTCACTTCCGTCCTTGGACCTTCCTGGGAAGGGCTATGCTCCCTCCATTGGTATGTTTTAGTTTCCACTCTTCGATGCATACATCCATTCAGTTACACAGGATCAATTTAGAACCAGTGGTTAACCTAACACAGATGTGTTTGTGTTGCAGAAGTTCCTCCATAAATACACATACAGACTGTACACATTCCACAGACTATGACGGAGTGATTGAAACCTAAAATGCTAGACTCACAATAGCTTAATGAAATGGACAGATAACATTGCACTTAAATCTCAAATCTCCAATGGGGACCCTTGCTGCTTTTTTCGGGTCACTCTAGAGCCCATGGGGGTTTGGGTGGAGAGTCTTAATCTAGCCTTGCCTGTACTCTGCTTCAGAAATTAAGTAGACAAGCTGTTGTAAGATATTTTTAGACATTCTCAATTCAAAAAACACAATTTGTAGGTTTCTAAGATCACATACCTATTCAGAGAAGCTGTTTGTTGTTGGAAGTTTCTACCTGATATTAAAACTCTAGAGACACCCAGGTTTGTTTTTGTTAAAAATGACCATGAAACTGACTCTCCTCATTAAGTGAATGATCTGGTGAAACATGTCTATAGAAGATGTTCACTAAAATAATAACATTTGCTTTTTTATTAAAGCTGGTGGCTTTCGAGACAATGGACTAATGTTAAGAATTACTCCTCAATTAGAACATATCCTCTGTGGAAGTAATGATAGAAGAAGTGACACACAGTCATATGGCAACTAAGATGCAAGCTATGTCAACACTTTTACCTTTGAGGTTGCCTCGAAAACTCCACTTTTATAACAAGAATCCTATGAGTTTCTTGTTTTTGTTAGTGGGATTTAGCTTTCGAATTAATTCATAAATTTGTTCCTGTTTGCTTTATCATATGCAACAATTTTAAAGATGCTGGCTATTTCTGGCTCTCAGAAGCAGCACTAAGAGATTAAATTTAAATCACACTGCTGCCATATTTTTGCATTGCTTTCCCTTATACAAAGCACTGCCTTATACAACAATGCAGATTGAATTTTAAAAACTTTGATTAAAAATACTATTTGATAAAGTCAAAAGTGACTGATCTACTGCCACCAATCATTGAATACATAGAAATGTTTGCCTACATTGTATACATTCACTCCCATTGTTTGGCAGATTTGCTTTTGTGGAAGACTGTGGTGTTTGCTTAGTACTGTTTTAAGAGTATGTTGTGTTTTACAGGCTGGAATTAAAAATGAAAATGAATATATTTTTAATGAATATGTTGGCAACATCACTGATCCTACATTAGTTCGAGACCTGCTCACTCAAATAAGTGGAGATATTTTAATGGTGAAGCCGACTATTATTGCAGCTAATGCTCACAGAGGTAAGTAAAAGTAAGAGTCAAATGTAAGGATTATCATTATTATAAGGAGTATTCCTGTATAGACATTGTTATTATCATCACTGTAAAGGATAGGCCAGTTCTCTTCTCATATTCTTTCCCTTTTAACCCCTGGCCACCCCTGTTTGAATCTGTTGCCTGGTAGTCTTCATTATGTAGCAGTAATTTGATGGTAGGAGAGCAGCCCTAAACCAGGACAGCTAAGATGGAGCTTTACTAGAGCTTTGTGTTTCATATCTCTGGAACAGCCTACAGTTCTTTACCAGTTTGTGTGTTCTCTGTCTCAAGTTCACTTGTGACCTTTGACTTTGAATTTAGCGTTTTGTCTAGCAGCCTTCATCAGGTTTCCCTTTTTTGAAATGTATTCAGGATTTGTTGTAAATTTCTATCTGCTTATTTGTGTATGATCACCTACCTGTTTTAGTTCTGCCTACTGAATCTAAATTAATCAAAATTTTTTCTTTAACCAATATGTTTACTGGCCCTCCCAGATCTACAAAGTAATTTTAGTGCAGGTCGTCAGTTGTGCTTTTCACAGCGGCACAGTTGCTCAGTGTTTCCCTTGACCCATTCGTGCCTACTGGAGCAGGGGGGCCATGATTTTGCCTCTATGGGTGCAATTACCAATCACATTCCTGACATCGTCAGCACAGAAAAATAAGGTCTTTTCAAAATTTGTTACACGATTATTAGGGTCTGTTATAGTCCATCAGCATTTGCAAAACACATTTATTAGGAACTTGGATATTCACTCAAAAACTGTAAATTTTAAGCTTTTTCACAAATTGCATTTTAGATCAGTCTTCTCCAAATGTATTGCTGCATATTAGGTTCAGTGTTACACAAATAACACTCGGAAAAGTCAATTTAAGCACACTTTATTCTTGAACTTGAAGTAACAATATTGGAATCATTAAAGGCATCCAGAAAACATAATAAACTTCTTCACTCATTTGACTCCAGTCGTGAGTTCCTGGAAATTAAAACAATTCAGTGGTGTCTTCTTCAGTGCTATTGAGCTGCAGAAGTGTGGCACCACAAGCTCTGCGGACAGCCTGTAAGACAGGAAAGTCAGCCAGGCAGTGAAATGCTAGATTGGCAATTAACCAGTTCTAAAGATTTTTCCTACCTTGAGATATGAGAACTGTGCAAAACCACAGTTGATTCTGCATTTATTAATCCAGTATCTGTCTGAAAGTGTGCTTTCCCTGTAACTAAACCTGTACTCTCAATTTTTAGAGTAGGTTTAATTACAGAGATGGCACACATCTAGACAGATACTTCTTTAATATAAGAGAGATTGCGTGCAGTTTTGCACAAGTGTTAAATCACTAGTTCATAAACAAAATGGAAGTAAATGGACATGAATTAAAATCTTTCTGAAAAGAACATCTTCTTTTATGTGCTCATTTGAAGTTGTTCACGTTGTATTGCTATTTATATACCTCTTTCAAAAGCTGGATGACATGATATTCTCATCCTTGCTTGACAAAATTGCTGCTGTATTGATTTAAGTTGGAGTTTTAGCAATGCCTGACTTTGAACTCTCTGGAATTAGTGCTCAGCCAGTGCAATATCTGGTGTAAGGTACATGTATTACAGCAAGAACCAGCATAAATGGCTATGAAGAGAATATCTGCCATTGTTAAATCCCTGCATGCACTTACTGTATATGTCATATTACTGACAAAATCATCTAGCTATAGCAAATATTTAGTGGTTTATATTTTATTAAGAATCTGATACTAATGCATGTAGTATTGGCCTTATGTCTGTATAATTAAATGCACTCTTAAAAATAAAATTTGCATTTCCTTCTTAACTGAAATTCCCTGCACTTGACATGTAACATTGCGAATTATGTGTCAGACTAGCATGCTTACAATGCCATATGACAAAGGCAAAACCCAAGTGGCCACAGGAAGATAGTCATACAGAGGATGGCGGACAGGTTAAGCAACCATATCCCAAACACAGGCAAGAGGTCTGGAACTGGATTCAATCAATAACTAAAACACTAGGCAAAGTCTTAATACCAGAAGTAAAATATCAAACAAAAACAAAGCTATAGACCAAGGTGGTATACAGGCAAAGATTTCAGTAAGCTGAAAAATATGTTTCTTTTTAAAAATACCTGCTTTATTTACAACAACGATACTACAATTAAATTGAACCCAAAGTACAGATTAAGGAGTCATCCACAGCACAACACCCATCCTAATTAAAGGGCATGTAATATAGCCTGATGAGTTTCATTGGTAACCTCTTCCCCAATGTTGCCCAATTAGAAGAACTCTGTAACACTCTATACCTCTGTGGTGAGGTATGGCTCCACACAACTACTTACTAAAACGGGGGATTTCCAGCATTTTAACAGGAGTTCCCTTCTGTCCCTGACTATTTAATGTATGCCATTTTTAAGTTCTGTGTTAAAGTGGTAGCAATCCCTCTTGGATACACAGGGCTAGCACCTACATATCCTCCACAGCTTACTTCTTCTTGTCGAAATTAAATATCACAATGGGACATTATAGTGACAGTAAAAATCTTGAACACCTGTGACATAATGTTATCTATGAAATGCTATTATCCTAAGCCATTTTACTGTCTTTTTACTGGCCTAGATAGAAATAGATAGATAGATAGAGAGATAGATAGAGAGATAGAGAGAGAGATAGACAGAAGCTCTGTAATAAATATTATATTTTAACAAACAATAACCCACCTCTCAAATACACACTGAATTGAATAAAAAGACAGAAAACTAAAAAAAAATACTTTTCACTTGGCTAAAGATAAAAAAGCCACAGAGAGGCATTTTAATGGCATACTGCTTTTGGGTGTAAAGGAGCCCAGTAGCATTTCTTGACAAACTTCTACTAAATAATTCATTGGCTAAATGTACTCAATGTCATTATGTTAAATAGAGGATGTGCTGCATTGTTCATAATAGCACTCAGTTTTGTTTTAATTCTCTCTACCACTACCACCTCCAGCAAGTTGAAAGTCTGTCCAATAACTGAGCCTGCCCTTTTAATTAGCTTGTTGATTCTGTCATAGGAGGAACATTTTTGTTCACTTTCCCTTTAGTAAAAAATATGTAAATAATAAATGTAAATGCCAAAAATGAAGGGGCAATAGGCACCCTTTGTTTGAGATTTGGATGTTAAGTGAAAAGGCAAATATCCTGAATAATTCTGTTTCAGGTTATTGTTGATGGCTGTCAACAGGACATAGATATTTACTTGTTTTGCAAAAGAGTCACTTGCTTTGTAGATCAGACTGCTTTGATTGGTATCTCATCAACATGCAATATTGTGAAAACAGAACTACCTGCTTCCTTTGAAACTTAACATGTTCTGGGTACATTGGTTTCTAATGAGCATACAGTGGTATTGGTACTTCTTGATAGCAGGCAACAATACTCTTGTTTAATCAATGAAGATGTGTTTACACTATTGTCAAGCAATGGAAATTGGTATGTACCATTGTTTAATCAATCGTCATGCTGATCTAGGTAAAGACTGAAGAAGTTATATACACCTGGGCAGTGGGGTGTTGTCGGACGGTGCAAAGAGAAAGAGCGCAAGGCAGAAGGGACAGAGCAAGACCAGAGGATGGTGTGAAGCAAGGGAGATGGCACTGCTCACACAGAATGCAGAGACTTGCAGGCAGACAAGAGTATGTGCTGACAAGACACAAGGCACACATACAGTGACACATACCTATAGGGAGGAAGAGACAGTTTCTCCAGAGAGATGCCGATTGTAGGTCAAGAGAAAGTGGGAAGACTCATGAGAGGACTGAGTGAAGCTGGCGGACAAGAAGTGAGGTGTGTTTAGGTAGTTGTAGCAACATGTGGAACCCAGAAGTGAAAAAGTAACACTCGCTCCACAAGGGAGAGAGAGATGCCATCAAGAAATTGACAAGATAGCAAGACTTCTGTTGGGAAATAAGCATAAGATAAACAGAGTGTTTCAGTGGGACAGTTGGAAGACTAATCATTGTGTTAACACTAAGTGCAACTTGGACATCACACAACCAAAGGTTGTATCCTCCACTGTTATGTTTCAACAGACTGTGTTGACTGTGCGCTTTCTTTTTAAAAGGTTTTCGCTCCTGATATCTTTAAACTCTTATCTACTTTTATCTTCTTGGTGGATTTTATATTGTCTGCTGTAATACAAGTTAGTGTTGTTTTTCTTGAAATTACTGCCATGTCTTTCATTGTGTTTACTCATGACCTGATTGAAAAAACGTATATATTATTATCTTTAAATTTCAAGAGTTCCCAGATTCTTGATAAAACTGGGTGGCATAGTCAGATCCTCCTGATCTTCCTGCTAGGACATTGGACATCTCTGAGTCCACAATGTCATGCTTCAGCCAGCATTTTCCCCCTGGCTGGTGTTCATAGTTGTGTTTCTTTTCTGTTTTGTTTAATTTTGTGTCATTTATTTGTGTTAGTGTTTCTTTAGTATATTTTACTGTGTGTGTGTTGGGAAAGGGGTAATCCTCAAATTAGTTGTGAACCACCCAATCTCACTGAGATTGCACTGGTGGTCAACCAGCTGAGGGTAGGAAAGGCTGCAGGGATCTGTAATATTTGGGGTGTACTTCTCCAGGCTGGTGGTAAGGCTGCCCTCCTGGCATTGCAAGCAATCTTTTGTTTAATATGGGAGGTGGGCTTCATCACAAGTGACTGGAAAATGGCACTTCTTGTCCCTATCTGGAAAGGGAAGGGTGGTTGTCTGGATTGTGGTAACTATAGAGGGATGTCATTACTCTCTGTGCCAGGTAAGGTCCTTTCTAGGGTCATCCTTATTAGGATCCACGATCATTTGCTCACCTACCAGTGATCGGAGTAGTCTGGTTTTACACCTACCATCAACTGCATCCTGGCACTGAGGGTTCTCATCAAGCGCAAACATGATTATTGCAGAGTTTCTTTGCAGCCTTTGTTGATTTTCATAAAGCATTTCTCTCAGCTGATTGAACTGACCTGTGGAACATCCTAAGACTTCACAGGATTCCCCCAAAGTTGCTGGATGTCATGGCCTTTCCTGTGCACTAGTACTGTGAGTGCTTTGCAGAAAGGAAGCAGAACCTCTGCATTTTTCCCAGTTGATGCTGGGGATTGTCAGGGGTGTGTTCTTGCTCCTGCCTTGTTCAATGCTTGCATAGACTGCGTGTTGGGCAGGGTTATGGGGTCCAGTGCCTGTAGGGCATTTGTTGGTGAAGAAGGATTCACTGATATTGACTTTGCCAATAAAGCTGTGATCTTCACATAGTCAATGGAGGCTCTGATCGGGGTTCTCAAGAGACTGTAGTGAGGAGTCTGAGTGTCTGGGCTTTCGAGTGTCCTGGATAAAAACCAAGGTCCAGGCCATTAATGACCTCTTGGGCACAGCCATCAGCAGTGTGTCTGTCTGCAGAGAGAGTGTTGACTGCATTGAGAGGTTTACTTACCTCTGCAGCAACATTCATGTCTCTGGTGACTCTTCCAGTGAAGTCAGTAGACAGATTGGGAGAGCATGGGTGGTCATGACGTCACTGAAAAGGGGTGTGTGGCGCTTCTGATACCTTTGCAAAAGGATAAATGTCAAAGTCCTGGTGCTTCCTTTTTTTATATATAGTTGCTAGATTGGACACTATCTAGTGACCTGAGACAAAGACTGGACTCCTTCACTATTGTGTCTTTTCAGAGAATCCTTGAGTACCATTGGTTTGACTGTGTATTGAATGAGTGGTTGCTCATGGAGTCCTGCATTACCTGCATTGTGAGGGAGCATCTGTTATGGCACTACAGCCATGTGGCACGATTCCCCAAGGGTTATCTGGCTCACAGGACCCTCATTGTTGAAGACCCGAGGGCTGGACCAGGCCAAGGGGACACCCATGTAACACCTGGTTGTGGCAGATAGATGGTCATTTCTGGAAGGTGTGACTGGACTGGGGTCTGCCTGGGGACTTGCCAACTGAGATCCCAAGCTGTTTCATCATGTAGTGGGTGTGGCAATGCCCTATACCAGTGCATGCTCCTGAACATGACCTGACCTGTAGATGGATATTTTAACTGTGTTTAGGTTATATTTTCTATAAGTGTGACCTAGACACCCGTCACAATTCAGTAGGCCTCCTTTGAAGTGATGTTACCAGCTAAGCACACCACAATGTTGAAAACTGCACACATTGCTGTTATTAATTCAACAGTTGAGTAACATAAGTTAACTGATGCTTAATGAATAATTTATATATTGTAATGAGTACAGTGATGGAAGAGATAGAAACTGTGGAGCCGACCCGGACACAGATAGGCGGACATGTTGTTTTCAAACCACCACATGTTTGTTTACAATATTTACAACAATAGGAATGGTCACTCAGACCCAGTCTCATGTGCACAAACCCCAAACACAGTCCTGGCCACAATATGCCTTTCTTCGGGCCGCCTCCACTCTCCTCTCTCTTGCCTTGTCCTGCCTCCACCTGACTCCAGCTTCGAATGAAGGGAGACGGCCCCTTTTATACATGACCCGGACGAGCTCCAGGTGCTTCCGACACTCCCCCGTTGGCCACTCCCCAGCGTGGCGGAAGTGCCAGCTGTTCTCCCGGCAGCTCTCCGGGTGTCGTCCAAAGCCTTCCCTCCAGCACTTCCTGGTGTGGCGGAAGTGCTGAGGCAACATGTCCCCAAGGCATTGGGGCGCCTCCTGGCGGTGGCCACGGGCCCCTACAGGGTGGGGCTTCCATGCCCTGAATCTGTTGCCCCCAAAGCAACCAGGAAGGCGACCCCCACGTGATCCAGGGTGGGCGCAGACCCACATCCGGTCCTTCATGGCGTCCTGGCCGGGTCGTTGCCCCAGCATCCCTGACAGTGCCCCACAGCCAGCGAAGACCACTCGTGGGAAAGAGCAACCCGTCCCACGTGGGCAGCACAGTCCCGAAGCGGGTCCTACTCCAGGACAGCCGGGTCCGTCCCGCCTCCAAGCAGGGACAGGGGCGGAGACGCGGCCTGAGCACCACCACTTGGTGCTCCCCTGCGCCTCGCACAGGTTGCACTCCTCCCTCTTACCGGCACCCCGGGGCCCCCTCATTCGGCACCCTCTCCGAGGCCTCTGCGCCCCTTTGGTCGGAGTCACTCGCTCCCCTGCAGCCTCCTCCAGCCGTGGTGGCACCCGCATACCAGCAGAGAGATTCTTCAGCAGACGGTCCGACATCTGAGGGCAGGTCCCCAACGAAGCGGGGTCCTACTGCTCGCCCGCGGTCCGTCCCTGCAAAAGAGAACACGGGCAGAACCGCTGCCAAGGCACCCTTCCTGTGCCACGCACTGGCAGCGTCCCCCCCTCCAATCGGCACCCCGGCACTTGCCTGTTCGGCACCCTCTCCTCGGCATCACAGCCATGTTTGGCAGACCCTCCTGCATGCTGTACGGAGTCGGCTGTACTCACCGTCTCTGCCGCACCGCTCCGGCTGGAGATTCCAGCGTCGCGTCGTCTCGTTGTCGCTAACGTCTTCAGTGCCGCGAGCGCCTTCCTCTCCAGTACCAGCACTTCAGCCTGGATGGCATGTGCATCTGCAATACACGCTGCTCTGCGGGCTGAAGGCACACCTCCAGCTCTGCCAGAGCAGCCGGCAAAGACAGGAAGTTAACCGACGCGGAGCCTACCTGTCTGTCAGCCTCCGATGCTGGCCACTTCCTGTGGGCCTTCTCCTCCGGCCCAATCGGGTCTCCCCCCTGCCCGTGATGGATATTCCCTGGTCCCGCCTCTCTGCAGTCATCGGCGGGCACACAAGACACACCGTCCAATCGCATGCCTATCAGGGGGAGGGACATCTGGTCCACGGCCATCTTGCCTCCCCTTCTGCGGTGGCGACGTGCTTGCCGGCAGCCCTGCTGTTGCCAGCGCCTTCCGAACTGCAGCGTCTCCTCCTCCACAGCCCTCGCGGCTGCCTCCGTCCTGTCGGAGCTCCACAGACCAGTATGCGCCCGCCACTGACACAGATCCGGGAGGTCCCTGCCTGAAAAACCAAAAACACACGCGGCCCCCAAGGGCCGGCTGCCGTTAGGCAGGGCACTCATCTCCCCGGACTCGTCCAACCGAGGAAACGTCCTCGGCGTGGCCTCTCTGGATGCAATGCTGTCCCGGGCGCCTCCAACAGTGGCGCTCGTCGGAGACCGCTGCAGTCATGCCATGCACGACGCCAGCTTGAGACAGGGGAAGACGGCTCTCCTGCGGATCCCTGGCGGTCCGTGGGGTTTCTTTACCCCGCAGGGCTGTGTGCAAGCAGCACCCGCGGCACGTGGGTGGGGTCCCCTGCTGCGCCAGGGGAAAATTTTTTACTACAGGTCCCTGCCTTGGAACAGGCGGAGCATCCTGCCGGCTACGCCAGATGTGGAGCCGACCCGGACACAGACAGGCGGACATGTTGTTTTCAAACCACCACACGTTTATTTACAATATTTACAACAATAGGAATGGTCACTCAAACCCAGTCTCATGTGCACAAACCCCAAACACAGTCCTGGCCACAATATGCCTTTCTTCGGGCCGCCTCCACTCTCCTCTCTCTTGCCTTGTCCTGCCTCAACCCGACTCCAGCCTCGAATGAATGGAGACGGCCCCTTTTATACATGACCCGGACGAGCTCCAGGTGCTTCCGACACTCCCCTGTTGGCCACGCTGTTCTCCCGGCAGCTCTCCAGGTGTCGTCCAAAGTCTTCCCCCCAGCACTTCCTGGTGTGGCAGAAGTGCTGAGGCAACATGTCCCCAAGGCATTGGGGCGCCTCCTGGCAGTGACCACGGTCCCCTACAGGGTGGGGCTTCCATGCCCTGAACCTGTGGCCCCCAAAGCAACCAGGAAGGCGACCCCCACGTGATCCAGGGTGGGCGCAGACCCACATCGGGTCCTTCATGGTGTCCCGGCCGGGTCGTTGCCCTGGCATCCCTGACAGCACACATATGCAGAAAGACCATACAGGATATACAAGTTTGATACCTCAGACAGTAAGGTGTATTTATTAACACAGAAAAGGCAGATCGCTAAACCCTAGCATGCCAGTGAAAGCATCATTTTTGTTAGGGGGCATGGGGAATGCCACTCTAAACAACAAAGATGTTTGCACACCCACAATGATGATTCATCCATCCATTATCCAACCCGTTGCCAGATCATTATTTAGTTGAGCAGCCTGCCTCCTCATGATGGCTTTTCCTGTGCATGAATCATCAACACTCCTGACGTCTGCCTCCTCGTCTACTCTGCCATACACAGCACTTCAGCTACTCCATTCAGCTCCTATCATCCACATGGAGGTCTATCTCATGTAGGCTGTTCTTTCCCGTTCATTACCTTCTGCCACCAGAACACTCTGACCTCTTGACCTTTGTACCACTGGATGTAAAGACCCTGGACAGGATTCCCTAGAAAGCTTAGTAACAGAGAGGACACTGCTAGAGAATTTGCTGTCAATCAGGAAACTCCATATCATCTCTAAGTGTCATCACGGACAAATCTGTTTGTCTTCTGGCTGCTTCAATGTCTTGCTGATATTTTGACTATCGTATAACTTTATAGCATAACAACAGCAAATAGTTTAGTGAATCATTGTGGTCTTCTTTCTGATAAGGCATGTTTGGCATTTACAGTTACACAATAATGTTAATTTCCTTAGTTATTCATTTAGATGTGCAGTCAGAACTTGGATGCTGTGCAGCCTCGTCCATGGTTCTGATGGTGTCAGATTTGTTAGGTACATTTCCTGTTTTGGTGTTTACTGAGTACCAAAAACTGCATCTCCTCTAGTTCCTCGTTGTCATCCCGGCAGTTCTTTTCATCTCCTTTTTATTTGGTGTCATACCCAAAGCCCAGTGTTCTAATGTTGAATTTACAGTTCATCTTTTTATAAACATAGCTGCCAATTCTTTCAGCCTCACATTGTCTTTGATTTTATTGCTGTAACTGAGAGCAGCACAGACCACATCTAACTGGCAGGAATGCATTGTTCACTTTGCCACTAGCTCACTCATTGAAGTCTTCAAATGCTGAAGTATTATCTAGTTTTGCATAATTTTTTCCCCTTGCAAAAGGTTAGGGTTGTTTTTAACATATGTAACATGTCCAGTACACATGTGTTTATATGTTTAACTGTGGCCTTTTAGGAGACTGTTCAGTCATGGAAGGCTTATCAGGTGTAACCATAGGCCTGCCGTTGGTCGAGTCATGTTAATAAGAACACGGTTGCACTTTGCTTCTTAAAATATTAACACTTACTTTGAGCACCACTTTTATGGGACATTGGATTTTTTGGCAATATCACAGTCATTGAACAACTTATTGTTCCCATCCACTTTTAAGCCAAATTCACTCATGGTTGTCTCCAAACATATGTGTTATGTATATGAATGTCCAAGATTATACTGTATGTAAGTTAAATCATTGGTTGTCAAATAAACAGTCAAAAAAGTGTTATAAGTGATGAAGAAAACTTACATTATCCCTCTTTTTTTTTAAAGATGCTGGTTCACCAGTATACTTGTATGAGTTTCAGCATCGGCCAACCTTGTATGGAGATACAAGACCCAGTTTTGTGAAATCAGATCATGTTGATGACATTGGATTCGTTTTTGGTTCATGCTTCTGGAATGGACACATTAAGCTGCTTGGTAATTTGAAACCTTTTCACTCCACATGGTTTAAAGAATATATCTTTAAGTTCTATAGACAAAGTTTAGAGTCAATATAGTAAAAATGGAAATTAATATTTTAATTACTTAATTTAAATTAAATAATTAATATAGGAGACCTTATGATAGTGACAGCAGTAAGTGCAAGACTTACCATCTCTAAGTTTGAATATGTAATTGATCATTATTAATTTTAATTACTTGCTATTACCAAAAATTATGATTATTGTGATTGCTGGTGTCCTGTCTAGGGCTGTTTTTTTCCTTGCACCCAGTGCTGCTGGGATAGGCTGCAGCTCCCTGTGACCATAAATTGGATTAAGCAAGTTGTAAGTTTTAGAATGTAATGATTTTTAATGAATAATTACTTTAAATAATAATAATTTATGATAAGTGTTACTAATAATGTAAATAATTTTTGAAAAGTCTTTTTGGGGGAAAGAAGTATCTAGATATTTCAACGGACAGTCCAGACTTGATTAGTAATATTCGCTGATCATGTTGCCAAAATGTGGTGATATTTTACATGTTGGTCGGTCATGTAAGTACAAATTTTACTGTACTTAGTCACTAAATAATTTTCACTGTTGTGTATATTTAGTGCATATGAAGCTACCAGACAAGTAACACGTGTGACATTTGCTATAACAGGTTACCACAGAGAACATAAATGTGGTCATTAATGTCTAACATGGTAAAATTAAGTTTTAGTAATGTAGTAATGGGGTATATTGAGTGACCAAATACTAGGAACTGTTTTGTTTTGTTCTGGTTAGTTTATGTTTTTGTTAATCATGTCATTTGAACATAACATTATCATAAATTAAATAACTATAACAAAAACAACAATCCTACATAATGTTCAATAAATGTGTCACAGGTAATCTAACTGAGGAAGAGAATCAACTATGTCGAACAATTATGGCATACTGGGCTAATTTTGCTCGAAATGGGTAAGAGAAATCTTTTTTCTGTAACAACATAAAAAATCTCATGGCTTTAAATGGAATTAAAGGTCACCCACCACAAACTGTCCAAATGGATGGCCTCTATCTTGTACTATCATGGGAATGCACACTTGCTCTTCACATCCACAATGTACAATGGGACAAATTGTTCCTACTAGACATCGGGTCCTCCAGTCCCCCACTGCATGTTCCCAAGTTCTGTCATAGCCCCTCTTGCAGTTGCATAAAAAGGTAAAGTTGGCTATAGGTGTCAGCACATTACTTAATAGTACAAACATACAGGTAAAGGATAACAATTGGGCATGCACAACTCTGCCAAGTGATTGAATTCTGCTCATCCCACTGACATTGCTCCTGTCCACCACTGAGGTGCTACAGAGTTAAATTAAAAATTCATTATAACAGAATAGTTCTTTTGACCAACCGAGCATCTGTGTTTTGATGTTATTCTGACTTACCAGAACAACAACTTAACAAAGATATTGTCCATACACTTTTTATCATTAAAGTAAATTCTAAACAGAAGCTAATATTTAACTACAATGCTGAAATAAAGTCAATGTTCTGAAGATAACTATGAAGGACACCAAAGAAACCATTTACAAATATATCCAGTTCCTTCATCTGGGCATGAAAGACATCTATGTTTATGTGGCATTATGCTCATGACAATGGCTTCTCACTTCATCTTTTTTCGAAATGTTGTTCCAGCTCAGCACTTGCCTTAACCTAATTGTTCAGAATAAATGGCATCAAATCATATAGCACAACTACAAAGTTGATCATTAATCCATGGTATTAGGTATGACTCCAACTGCACTTACGTTTAGATATGTTATTCCAGACATTTAATGCCTAGCACAACAGTTCAACAGTGATTTAGCTTTCGAAACTGAATTAAGTAGGCCATTTCCTCCAGCAACACCCCTCTAGGCAGCTATATCATTTTTCAAATGACCTCAAAAATCGTAATTAAAACTGGAGAATATGTGCCAGTATCGTTTAGGGTACCAAACCCACTGTCTGTGTGAAAGCAGAGTACTATATATACAGTAGCTGTTAGACACATACACATCGTCAATACTTTCTTCACTGCAATTGAAAGTTTCATAGAGGTACTCATTATTATCCACAGGTGCAAACTCCATCTGTACAGAAACCAGTTGGTGGTTTGTGAATATCCCCACATGCCTCCCAAAGACTTCTCCTATGGAACAAGAGTACAGAGGAGACAGATAAGACAGACAGTGACCACTTTGAAGTGACAAGTATGGCTAAAGAGCTAATGCTAAGAAGTTATGTTTCATGTCTGGAGATCAAGTTTCCATTACCAAGCATTAACATGTCCAGGTTGCCTAACACTAAATTAATTCCCTGATGTCTGCCTTGCATACCTTGCTTCACTTTATTGGTGTTTACTGTAAGAATCTTAAACATCTAAAATTTTCTATCGTCCTCTGCAGCTATTCTATTAACTTAAACCAGTCAATTGAGTAAAGGATAAGTAACTTAGGCTATGTCCAGCACTAATACATTTTTGTCTGAAAATGTGGATATTAGTCTCTGTTTTTGCCTTCTGTCCACACTACCCAGGTGTTTTTAACCTCCAAAAACAGAGACTTCCAAACGCCCTTCAGAGCCATATTCTTATGAAAATTGTGGCTCAGTGTGGATGGATGAAAACACACACTTTAATCACTTTCTGATTTGTTTGTGCTTATTACATACCCCACTCTGAGTGAATTCTGCTCATTACAGTATCTCATTCCCTGACTGGTCACCATTCATGGAAGAAAAGCATATTCCAAAATCACAGACACATGGAAGATGCTTTACATGCTTTGCGTGTTGCTTTCCTGCACGCATCTAATTTGTTCTATGTACAGCTTCTTGACACAAAAGGCAAATAATTTACCAGTTTTGCGATAAATCTTATGGCCGGCAGGATTACCTTCCTTTTAAGGATTTGTTGTGAGCATGCCCAGTGTAACCAAATGGCTAAATCATATGTACAGGGAGATTCTAATAGGTGGGGCCCCGAGTTATGATGTGTTACTCACATAATAATGAAGTGACAGAAACTAAACAAATACAGTGAATACCATGATGGATGTGCAAACAATCTAATCACTTTTGGTGTATGCCATCCTTCCCTGTACTGAATTTAGAGGGAAACTGTCAATGCATTAACTTTTGTACACAGGAACTCGCTGTAGGTGACAGTCAGGCAGACAAACGCTGAAGTTCTGCTGCCTACCAACAGTCTCGACAGAAGACTGCCATGCCTCACTCGTTCGTACATTTTTCCAGGTATATGTTGATCTTTATTTCATTTGGATTGCTTCATTATTAAGACAGTAATATATTATAACTCGGTGCCCCACAAATTAGAAACACCCTGTATTTTCAGTCATTCTAGTGTGGGTGAAGGTACTTTTCTAAATGATGTGAAAACGATAATGTGGATTGGGGACCTTTTTTTATTTAAAAGTGCCATTTTTATATTAAAACATACAACTCTGTTCCCACAAAACTTGTGATGCAGTGTAAAATGTAAATAAAAACTCTGAGTACAATGATTTGCAAGTCATTTAAACCCATTGAAAATATAACTAAGACAGCATATCAGATATTGAAACTGAGAAATGTATTAATTTACTGTTTTTGAGAAATATATGGTCATTTTAAATGTAATGCTAGCAACACATTTCAAAATAAGTTAGGACAGGGGCCTGTGTACCACTTTCTTGCATCACCTCTTCTTTTAGAAATACTCTGTAAACATTTGGGAACTGAGGAGACCAATTGTATTGTGCTGAAAGTGAAATGTTGTACAATTCCTGTTGGATATAGGATTTCAGCTGCTCAACAGTTGTGAGATGTTCCACCAGGTGTTTGTTTTAGCATTACACAGATTGTCCAGTCTTTTGTTGTCCTGTCACAACTTTTTTGAAAAGTGTTTCTGGTATCAACTTCAAAATTAGCATATATTTCTTCTATTATAAAAGGAAATCCTGGGACGAGCTTTTCTCTGAGATAATTTCAACTCCCGTGAGACAAGACTTTCTGCCGAGAGATTTTTTCAAGTCCCCACTCCTCTCAAACATTTACAACCATGCCCACTGTCCAATCACTTCTCATTCGTGTGAATGCTATTGTCAGACACAGTTCCTGCCCTGTCAGCTCCAAGTGGGTTTGGAAATAAAAGTCAAAGAGTAGAAGACAA
The DNA here is from genome assembly GCF_016835505.1 of Polypterus senegalus. NCBI lineage: Eukaryota > Metazoa > Chordata > Cladistia > Polypteriformes > Polypteridae > Polypterus > Polypterus senegalus. Next base: position 103,833,533 of record NC_053162.1, on the reverse strand, counting down.
AGTAAAACATCGTAAAGAGGTTCAAAAACGTTGGCGCGATACACAGGCAGAGCAGGTTAGAGATTATGAAAGTACCAAAATTCAAAAGTCTCAAAAACTGATTGTAAAAATCGCATTAGCGCTAACAACTGAAGTTATTACTCAGTGAAATAATGAAACAGCAAAAAGAGATTGAATATATGGACATAGGTGATATGATAGAAGTATGTAGATATTGTTCAGCTTTAAAATTTAAGCTGGAGACTTGTGGATCATCTAATTTATGTTGCTATCAGGGAAAAGTAGTGTTTCTTTCCAATGAAGAGACCTATCCACGAAAATTAAGAGATTTGTTCTTTGGTGAAAGTGAAATTCACATATGCAAGCAGCAGAGACACAAAGTGGCTGGCATATAGCACCTGTCTGGTGGGTTGGTCAGCAAAGCAAGCAGGGGACGCCCTAGTTTCATAAAAGAATAAAATATCTCAGTGTCAATATCTGATAAGTTGTCTTTGTTGTATTTTCAAATAAATATGGGTTTAAATAATTTGCAAATCATTGCATTCTGTTTTTAGTTACATTTTACACAAATGGGTCTGTACTAATGTGGACATTGTATACGTAAAGTAAGATGTTCTATAATTTTATATGCAGTTACTCGTGACATAAAAATGCTTCTCTTTGAATGTGCAGGAATCCTAATGGAGATGGGCTGGAATCATGGCCACTGTATAATGATGGTGAACAGTACATGGCTCTCAACTTAAAGCAGAGTAGCGGAAGAGGACTGAAAAAAGAAAAAATGACTTTCTTGATGGAAAAACTGCCTGAATTAATGAAAGAACACAGTAAAAACACCGAAGTTCACATGGATCTATAATGAAGAGAAAAAAAGCAGGGTGCACTTCAATATCACTAAATATCTGGAGAGAAAAAAAGTTAAAAATGCAATTTTCATATACTGTAGTAACTTTTTAAAGTATAATTTTTATTTGATACATTTGGGATTTTAAAAAAGACAAAATTTTTATTGTCTATCATGTTTCTGCTATTAATAGTTATATTCATTCTGCACGTCTTGGTACTACGGCCTTCAGCAGAATGAGTATGCTAATTTCAGATTCAAGCTGGCTCAGTCTAGTTCTCAGGAAATGTCTTCAGCCAGTCATATATTGTAGTTATGTATGAATTAAAAAGTTTAAGGCATCTAAAATTAAAAAATATATAATTGAACCTCCCAGGTAAAAGGCTACAGATTGAGCAGAAACTGAAAAAAGAATGGGAATGGGTTGAAATAAATAACCATGCATTATGAAAAAAGACCCGGTTGTCCAAAAGATATGCTGGCTTTGTAAATAAAATAATTATGTTAGAGATTACTTACACAAAAATATTGACTTGACATCTGAAGTAAAATGTCTTCCAAAAACACTGTTATTTCCATTTCACAATAATTCCCTCATTTATCAAAAAAGTGCATTAAAGATACCCCCCTGTTTAGCAATACTCTGAATAATTTGTTTATTTTTACAATTAAATAGTGTTTATAATTGAAAGAGTTTTTATTAAAGTTTAATTCTCTTTTCTTAGCACAATACTCCGCTTATAAAACAATTAGGCTCCAAACACAGGCTGCAATACCCTACAAATAGTATATAAAGGGAGATGTGTAAAGTATTTTTTTTCTTAAGCTAACATTGCAACATTTACTTTTAAATACTGGCTATGAAGCAAATTGGCAAGACAGCATATTGGAACAGAGGGTAATCAATAACTATCAGGTGACAGTGATAAGAAGCAATACCAACTCCTAAACCCCTGGGTATTTCATACATTCTTCATGTTTGTAAAATTAAGTGTTCTGTTCAGTTCTGCAATTTATAATTGCCTTTTTAAAGTTGACACAATATCCTAATGGGCAAAATGTCAATATGTTACACCACATAAGAAAAATATTTCAGTTACATCATTCCACTTGTATGTGTTTTAAATAGGGGAAAGGATATCAAGTATCTCAACAGTCCCCATGTTCTATTGCCGCATTAGAAAGGACAGAAAGAAAATAAAAATATGAAATATTAATGTTTATCGGAAAACAGACCAAGGTCAAAACTGGGAAAATAAACCAAAATCACCAAAACCCCAACGTTAATTGGAGTTAAAGTTAAACTAACAAGCTAGAGCTGGGGTCCTCAATCACAGTCCTGGATGGCCACAGTGGCTGCAGGTTTTTATTCCAACTAGTTTCCTAATTAGAAAGCAGTCCATGCTGATAATAAAACTTGGTATTAAACTGTTTAGCTTATTAATGCTTGCATTCATCCAAGAGTAATTTGAATTGCACTGTAGAGTTTCCTTCTGTGAGAACAATATCCATGTGTTTTGTGTACCAGAATAGATTTAAACTTAATGGTCCTTCTAATTCCACTCTAATTCATTTCTAAACATTTTTTATCTCAGATACTTCATAGTAAGCACGTTAGCTGGAGAGCTGCTGGTTTATTGATTATCAGCATCTCATTATTAACTAATATCTGATTAAGAAAACAGGCAACAATTAAAACTTAAATGCAGCTGCTAAAATCTTAAAAAGGTAATTAAGGTTTCTGAATGGTAACAAGCGAGAAAACTAAAATTAAGCTCAAAAACATTTTGCTTTAGTTGTAAATAAAGGGTTATAATTAAGAAATTGGTTAAAGTGAAAACCTGCAGCCATAGCAGACCTCCAGGACTGTAATTGAGAACCTCTGATCTATAAAGTAACTAAAATTTGTCTTTGATGAATGAAGACACTAACAAGGCATAGAGTTAAACACCAACTTTCATTATCAGCAAGTACTGAGTTCTAATTAGGACACTGGCAGGAATGAAAACCCGTACCCACTGCGGCCCTCCAGGACCAAGATTGAGGACCCCTGAGCTAGAGCCTAGTCACAGTTATCTGAAAACGAAAAAGACACCTGATGGCAATGGTGGCATTGCTAACATTAGCTGACTCAAAAGAACACAAAATGGACCCAATCCATAAACAAAATAAAGTGCAAAATAGTGTGATGAACATAAATATAAGAATGAAAAAATTCCAAAATGAAAACAAAATTATAAAATAAGATGGAAATGGAACATGTTTTAGAGCCATAAAATCAGGAAACATATTAAGTCTGAGGTGTGGTGCATAATGCATAGCTACATTGACAAAACTCAGCTGGTATGTTATGTTTGCAGTCATACTGCCAGCCAATACGTGAGATTAAAAATTGTTTAAACTTGTTTTAATAAATTGAAATTAAAATTCCAGGAGGTATATTTCAAAGGAGGGATTTGTCACTGGACACCATTAAAATGCTGTTTTCACAATAATTATTTAATTTTCATGAGACAGTGATGTTAAACAAGCAACCAATTCTTAACTATCACTAGAAATGTCCTGTGATGCTCTGCAATCCCCTTTTATTAAAGGCCTTTGTCAAACTATTTCTTTTTGCTTGCTCTTTTGTTGCAGCTCAATCCAGTTTTCTCATGGTTTCATGGGGAGGTGAATTTTGGATGCACCCATGTGATGCACATGAACACTGTAGTGAAATGCAGTGAAATGTTTTACTTTGTACTTTATCTATAGAAAATGTTTTCTGTCCCCACTTTGATCAGCATGTAAAACAAGGCCCATAATATAAGGATGTGGTTTCTAATTTATCACACCAGTCCTTGTATGTCGTGAATCCAATACTGTATTTCTTTCCTCTAAAATATCCCTGTCACCGGGAGTGAAGATTGTAACATTAGCCGGCTCCTCTTGTTGAAAGGGAGAATAGAGTCAAGACATAATGGGGCTTTTCTGTTTAAAAATGAAAAGACTGCTCAGACAGAAATCTGCCTATTCCAGGTACAAAATACTTTGGCTGGAGCAGACCCATTGCTAAAGTGAACACAGCTGACGGCTGGGTTTTCACTACCCTGTGTGGCAGGGGTCCCCAACTCCGGTCCAGGAGGGCCCCCTGTGGCTTCAGGTTTTCATTCTCACCCTTTCTTAATTAGTGAACTGTTTTTGCTGCTAATTAACTTCTTTTATATTCATTTTAATTGACTTGTTTTTTAAGATTTTTTCCCCTGAATTTCTTCATCGTTCCTCTGAATTGTTTCATTTCTTTCTTTCCTTAAATGGCACCCAAACAGAAATGAAATGTGAATTGAGTGAGCCACCAGAAGACCAACTAAGTCAAGGCCTCAAACTCCAACCAATTTCACTCTAACCAGTTGCTTAATTAGGCTCTGATTCTTGTTGTTAATTAAACCTGTTCTTTTAATTCCATGGCTTGTTGCTGCTCTCATTGTGCAATAGCAGACATTTCTGAAAATGGTGATTTTCTCTTTTCTAAGAGCACTCTTAAAATGTTTTGGGGACCTGAGCAGATCAACATTCCTGAGACCTTCATCTTTCTTTATTTTTCAGATATTTTATGATGGATACAGTTTGCTGGTCATGTTTTGGCACATTTTGTATCTCATTTTTGCTTTGCTTAGGAGAAAGAAACAATTAAGGGGTCTGCGTCTTCAAGAGTAAGTAAAATAAAATTAATTGAAAAGAAATAAATTAGCTGCAAAAACAGGTCACTAATTAAGAAAAGGGTTAAAATGAAAACCTGAAGCCACTGGGGCCCTTCAGGACTGGAGTTGGGGACCCATGCATTGGGGCATCTCTGACATTTTCGGTGCCTGACATCAGACTCTTGTACATTTTGCACTTCTGTTTGTTTCATTTCGCTAATAAAACCTAAAACGTCAGCTTGTTAAAACATCATTTACATTTCTCTAGCACAAGACAAAGCTGGGCATTAAGTCCTAATGATGGGTGATTCGCAAATAATTTGTTCTTTTTAAACGACTCTTTTCAGCAAAGCGTAGTGTAATGCCAGACTTCTGAGGAAAACACACAGGTAAGGTTCGTGCAACAGCTGAGGAAGGGGGCAGAGATGTGACCGATGAGTGACATAAAAAGGTTCCGGCATAGATACCTGGAGTCGACCCTTGAATAGCATCTGCAAAAGAGAGTTTAAGTGACTGGTTCTGCACTGCTGAAGAGTGGCATCTCCTATAGCTTTAAAATGGGAGTTTGAGATGGTGATTTAGCATCCAGCAGGGCCTACAATAATGAAAGCATTTAACAGTCACTTGTGTCTCTTCTACAGTCTTCCTTGCTATTGGGTCGTTAGCAATACATATCGATTCAGTGACGCTCACAGGATTTGCTAAAGTAACTTCAGTAGTTGATAAATAGCCCCTATTAAAGTTACATGTTTTGTGTAACTGTGATCGGTAACATCTAAGTCAATCTTCATTTATAAACCTAGTTATGCAGACGTAAGCTTTATAATCACCATCTATATGCTCTTTCCAAATAGTTTTTACAAGTTTAATGAACTTCTCTAGTGATAAAGTTAACACTGGAGATTTTGCCATGTACATTTATAATCAACTAATATTTTAATGAAGAGAGATGTGTATTGAAATGCCCATATTCAGTATAAGCAAATTTTCATTTGAGGAAAAAAATGTAAAAGCTAAGCTATAAGGTGGGTCAATGAAGAAAGGGGGTGAACATATGCCTGGGCCAAATACTGGCAGTGCCACTGCTTCTTCTTTTTCTTCTTCATTTGCCTCTCTGCTGTCTTATGGTGATCAAATACCCAGTTAAGACAAATGGCACAGTATTTCCTTTATATATAGTGTAAATAAAGTAAACAAAAACTACATTATAGAGCTGGGGTAACCTCACTTAATTATCAATAATACGGGTTTTTTGTTTTAAGAGAAAACATTACTGTGTAGAACAACACCAGTGTGCCTTCCTGTGCATTGGAACAAAGAATGACAAGAACTTTAGGTAACACCAAGTCTTTGATGTGGAAGACTGAAGAGGCAGGATCACTGCTCTAAATCAAGGTCATCTTCCTTGGGTCTGAGAGCAGAAATGGAAGAGGGATAAATGATACCCACATCATTCACCTGTGTACTCTTTAATAGTCCCAGAAGCGTTAATATTAAATCTAACACCTACATAGGGGTAGAAATGTCTATTTCCTGGCAGATGTAGGTGAAGTCAGTAAGAGAAGGACAACACTTGCCGAGCCAACAGTAGACATTTGCACAGAAGAGAAAGAACATGAGGGTACAGATGAAGGAATAGTTATGTTGCTTTGTTAAAAATTAGGGTAAGCCGTAACAGCGGAAACAGTGTCAGCCATGTAGAGTGACGCACACAAAGGGTAAGCAAGGCTGTGTTGTGCTATACTAACATGTTATTTACTATTAGTACTCACTTAATCAATATCCAGTTTTCTAATACGCAAATAAACTGTTTTTGGTACTTTGCCTTTGTCATAATGTGTCCTAGCAAAATGAGAATCAAAAGGACAGTCAGGTAATTGATTTCTTTTAATTAAAATTAATTTATGTGTTTTGGTATTCTTTTTTATGAGAATCATGGTGACATGTTCATGGTGGTCTGACACATGAGTAAGAATTTTATAATTTCTGTACATATGAAAATAGTAATATTACAACTGCTTCTACTGATTTAATTAAAATATATACAGTAAATACTGTGGTTTAATACAGCACTGCCTAGCATTGTTTTCTACGAGGTCCAGGAAACACCTTGTGAACAGGTGTTTTGTAAAAAGTAGTTCATAATAGGAGATACCTGGCTGGTTGATTAATCCAGAGATGTCCTTTTCACAATATATTTAAGTCCAAGTGGTTTCCACTAAAATGTAGAAAAAGCAGTTGTAGAAAACTGGCTGGTGTGTAATAAATAGAGACATTTCACTGTAGTTTAGAAGTTACTGACAAATCCGATTCATTAAATTGTGAAGAATGTTAAATGTTAACCAGAAAGATACAACCATTTATAAGTCTGTCCATACTGTACGTTTATACAGTATTCCCATCGTCGTCGAAGAACTCCTGGCACTCGACAAACAGATTCCGAATCTCCTGTTCAGACGAAGGTACCTCAGAGACTTGAAGGCTCGGCTGCTGGATAAACCACACTCAACAACTGATGTCGACGTAACATCAACCCCACCTCGTGCCGCTCAATTTCAAGGGCAAGTAAGCTTCACCCCCACGCCTCGTAGGAGCAACGACAACGCCGATGAAGACCTCGGCGGGTTTCAGCTTTGCAGGCGGGGGTTCAAGGCTAGAACACCTCCATCGGCACAGGCGAGCATCCCAGTCCAGAACCGGTTCGACCCTCTCCGCGTCCCCAGTTTGCCTTCAACCCCGGGTGATGTAATCGTGGTAGGTGATTCGATTGTACGAAACCTCAATATCACATGTCCTAATCGAAAATCTTTGTTTCTTGTTTTCCAGTGCTCGAATCCGAGATGTGATGAAGCACAAGAGGGCAGTTGGATCCATTATTTTACACGCCGGCGTAAATGACATAAGGCACCGAGAGTCAGACGTTCTCAAGGCTGACTTCGCAGCACTAGTTAAAGACACGAAGAAGAGGACCCCATCGGCAAAAATTTTCATCTCTGGTCCACTACCTCTCATCAGACGATCGAATGAATACTACAGTCGTCTGCTGGGTTTAAACAACTGGCTGAGAGGCTTCTGCGAGGCTCAAGACATCAGGTTTATTGACAACTGTGATCTTTTTTGGGAAAGGCCGCTTCTTCAAGCGGGATGGACTGCATCCGAATAGATTTGGCGCCCGGGTCCTCTCCGAAAACATCGCTAAGGTAATTCGTCTATCTTGACTGTCTACTTCTACTTTAAACCCCTTCCGTAATGCTACTGCTTTGATAGGACATAATGGCTTAACACAGTCTTCCGTTAAAGTGCACAACATTAATAATCTAATAACAATCTTAATGCACGTAAAAAATCTAGGTAGTGCGGCATAAACACCAATAATTTAATTGCAATTACTACTTTATATCAACAATGCATTAAAACTATAAAACAGATTGTAGATTACATAAAAATACACACAGAGCGCTTAACAAAAATAACTTAGTTTTGTTCCAATACCAATAACGCATAAAATTCAGCTCTGCCCCTCCAGAAACATTAAATATGGCACTATTAAATGTTAGAGCTTTAACTAACAAGACATTTTTTATAACGATCTTATTAGTGATAGAAACATTGATTTTATTGCACTAAGTGAAACATGGCTTAACTCAGAGGGCGCGGCTGTTTTAATCGAATCTGCACCTCCGGATTACAGTTTTACTCGTGCAGACCGCCAGGGAAAAAGGGGCGGTTTGGCAAACATTTACTCGAGCGTTAAAATGTAAAGATGTTAGTTTTGGTAAATTTAAGTCTTTTGAGTATCTCGTCGTTATTCATGGAGATTCTCACGTTCTAGTATTATCCGTGTATAGACCTCCTAAATATAATGCGTCTTTCTTTGAGGAATTCTCTGACTTAATGTCAATTTTAATTACAAACTATGACACACTCTTAATAGTCGGCGACTTTAACTTTCATATCGACAATCAGTGTGACCAAAAGTAAAAGGAATTCATGAACCTCCTGGCCTCTTTTGATTTGAGACAGCTCGTTAATCAGCCTACACATAAAGCAGGTCATACGTTAGACTTCGTGATTACTAAAGGACTTAAAGTTGATATAAAGCAGGTCATTGATATGGTCTATCAGACCATTTCTTCTACTATTTAATATAGAAATAAAGATAGAAAACACTCATGAGAAGCATTTTGTTAAAAAACGCTTCTTTGACTCATCAGCAGCTTTAAAACTTACAAACATTCTAAGCAATCAGTCCGTTTATAGTGCCAACTATAATAGCGAGGATAATGTAAATAGTAAAGTGGAAAACTTTAATTCTAAAGTAAGAACTGCTGTTGACATAGTTGCACCTGAAAAGACAGTTAAAAATCTTCTAGTATTGTTATTCCATGGAAGACCCAAAGAGTGTCTGATTTAAAAGAACATGTCGTAGAGCTGAGCGTAAATGGAGGAAAACTAAACTAACTATCCATTATGAGATATTGAAGGTTAAAATAACAGAATACAATAACACAGTCCGTCTTGAGAGGCACTGCTATTTCTCTAAGATTATAAATAACAATGCTAGTAATCCCAGAGTCTTATTTTCTACAATTGATCGTCTGTTAAACCCAGGTAACACAAAGGAATGCCCCAGAATACTTCCAGTGAAACCTGTGAGAACATTGCTGTATTTTTCAATCAAAAATTAATGATATTAGAGATAACATAGTATATCTCCCCAACACTGCAGAACCTCCAAAGCCCGGTACTCCATTATAAACAAATTAAATGCTTTCACCAGGATAGATTTACCTGAATTACATAGTATAATCTCTCAACTGAAACCCTCCACCTTTGTCCTTGACCCAATACCAACAAGGTTTTTCAAAGAAGTATGAGGCGTGCTAATTGACAATATTCTGACATAGTAAATTGTCATTAGATACGGGGTCTTCCCAGACTGTCTTAAGACTGCTGTTTAAACCCCTGCTCAAGAAAAATAATCTTGACCCCTCTGCTTTGAAAATTTTAGACCCATCTCTAACCTGTCCTTCTTAAGTAAAATTCTAGAGAAGGCAGTCATTATGCAGTTAAATGACCACCTCAATAAACATGCTATTCTTGATAAATTTCAGTCAGGTTTCAGAACAAATCACAGCACAGAAACTGCACTTGTTAAAGTAGTAAATGACTTGCGGTAAATGCAGACAGAGGCCATTTATCTGTTCTCATCCTCTTAGATCTGAGTGCTGCATTTGACACCATTGATCACAATATTCTTAGAAATCGCCTTAGTCAATGGGTGGGCCTCTCTGGCAGTGTCTTAAATTGGTTTGAATCCTACCTGGCAGGAGAAAATTCTTTGTTAGTTGTGGTAATCAACTCAAAGACACATGATATCCGATATGGTGTTCCACAAGGCTGTATCCTGGGTCTGCTGCTTTTCTCAATCTATATGCTTCCGTTAGGTCAGATTATCTGAGGTTACAACGTGAGCTATGCTGATGACACACAGCTGTACTTATCAATAGCACCTGATGACACCGACTCTCTCGATTCACTAACACAATGTCTTACTGGTATTTCTGAATGGATGAATAGTAATTTTCTCAAACTAAATAAAGAGAAAACTGAAATTTTAGTAATTGGCAATAATGGATTCAATGAGGTTATCAGAAATAAACTTGATGCATTAGGATTAAAAGTTAAGACGGAAGTAAAAACTTAGGGGTAAACTGTAATCTGAATTTTAAATCGCATATTCATCAGACCACTAGGACAGCATTTTTTCACTTAAGAAACATAGCAAAAGTTAGACCTCTTATATCATTGAAAGATGCTGAGAAATTAATTCACGCTTTTGTTTTCAGTAGACTAGATTACTGTAACGCACTCCTCTCAGGACTACCCAAAAAAGACATAAATTTTGCAACTAGTGCAGAATGCAGCTGCTAGAATCCTAACTAGGAAAAGAAAATCCGAACACATTTCTCCAGTTTTGATGTCACTACACTGGTTGCCTGTGTCATTCAGGATTGACTTTAAAATTCTGCTTATGGTTTATAAAGCCTTAAATAATCTCGCCCATCTTATATATCGGAATGTCTGACACCTTATATTCCAAATCGTAACCTTAGATCCTCAAATGAGTGTCTCCTTAGAATTCCAAAAGCTAAACTTAAAAGAAGTGGTGAGGCGGCCTTCTGCTGTTATGCACCTAAAATCTGGAATAGCCTGCCAATAGGAATTCGCCAGGCAAATACAGTAGAGCACTTTAAAACACTGCTGAAAACACATTACTTTAACATGGCCTTTTATAACTTCACTTTAACTTAATCCTGATACTCTGTATGTTCAATTCATCATAATAACTATTCATGGTGGCTCTAAAATCCGTACTGACCCCTACTCTCTTTCTGTTTCTTTTTCCGGTTTCTTTGTGGTGGCGGCCTGCCACCTCCACCTACTCAAAGCATCATGATGCTCCAACATTGATGGACTGAAAGCCAGAAGTCTACGTGAATGAACTTCTCTAGTGATAAAGTTAACACTGGAGATTTTGCCATGTACATTTATAATCAACTAATATTTTAATGAAGAGAGATGTGTATTGAAATGCCCATATTCAGTATAAGCAAATTTTCATTTGAGGAAAAAAATGTAAAAGCTAAGCTATAAGGTGGGTCAATGAAGAAAGGGGGTGAACATATGCCTGGGCCAAATACTGGCAGTGCCACTGCTTCTTCTTTTTCTTCTTCATTTGCCTCTCTGCTGTCTTATGGTGATCAAATACCCAGTTAAGACAAATGGCACAGTATTTCCTTTATATATAGTGTAAATAAAGTAAACAAAAACTACATTATAGAGCTGGGGTAACCTCACTTAATTATCAATAATACGGGTTTTTTGTTTTAAGAGAAAACATTACTGTGTAGAACAACACCAGTGTGCCTTCCTGTGCATTGGAACAAAGAATGACAAGAACTTTAGGTAACACCAAGTCTTTGATGTGGAAGACTGAAGAGGCAGGATCACTGCTCTAAATCAAGGTCATCTTCCTTGGGTCTGAGAGCAGAAATGGAAGAGGGATAAATGATACCCACATCATTCACCTGTGTACTCTTTAATAGTCCCAGAAGCGTTAATATTAAATCTAACACCTACATAGGGGTAGAAATGTCTATTTCCTGGCAGATGTAGGTGAAGTCAGTAAGAGAAGGACAACACTTGCCGAGCCAACAGTAGACATTTGCACAGAAGAGAAAGAACATGAGGGTACAGATGAAGGAATAGTTATGTTGCTTTGTTAAAAATTAGGGTAAGCCGTAACAGCGGAAACAGTGTCAGCCATGTAGAGTGACGCACACAAAGGGTAAGCAAGGCTGTGTTGTGCTATACTAACATGTTATTTACTATTAGTACTCACTTAATCAATATCCAGTTTTCTAATACAAAATAAACTGTTTTTGGTACTTTGCCTTTGTCATAATGTGTCCTAGCAAAATGAGAATCAAAAGGACAGTCAGGTAATTGATTTCTTTTAATTAAAATTAATTTATGTGTTTTGGTATTCTTTTTTATGAGAATCATGGTGACATGTTCATGGTGGTCTGACACATGAGTAAGAATTTTATAATTTTCTGTACATATGAAAATAGTAATATTACAACTGCTTCTACTGATTTAATTAAAATATATACAGTAAATACTGTGGTTTAATACAGCACTGCCTAGCATTGTTTTCTACGAGGTCCAGGAAACACCTTGTGAACAGGTGTTTTGTAAAAAGTAGTTCATAATAGGAGATACCTGGCTGGTTGATTAATCCAGAGATGTCCTTTTCACAATATATTTAAGTCCAAGTGGTTTCCACTAAAATGTAGAAAAAGCAGTTGTAGAAAACTGGCTGGTGTGTAATAAATAGAGACATTTCACTGTAGTTTAGAAGTTACTGACAAATCCGATTCATTAAATTGTGAAGAATGTTAAATGTTAACCAGAAAGATACAACCATTTATAAGTCTGTCCATACTGTACGTTTATACAGTATTCCCATCGTCGTCGAAGAACTCCTGGCACTCGACAAACAGATTCCGAATCTCCTGTTCAGACGAAGGTACCTCAGAGACTTGAAGGCTCGGCTGCTGGATAAACCACACTCAACAACTGATGTCGACGTAACATCAACCCCACCTCGTGCGCTCAATTTCAAGGGCAAGTAAGCTTCACCCCACGCCTCGTAGGAAAACAACGCCGATGAAGACCTCGGCGGGTTTCAGCTTTGCAGGCGGGGGTTCAAGGCTAGAACACCTCCATCGGCACAGGCGAGCATCCCAGTCCAGAACCGGTTCGACCCTCTCCGCGTCCCCAGTTTGCCTTCAACCCCGGGTGATGTAATCGTGGTAGGTGATTCGATTGTACGAAACCTCAATATCACATGCCCTAATCGAAAATCTTTTGTTTCTTGTTTTCCCAGTGCTCGAATCCGAGATGTGATGAAGCACAAGAGGGCAGTTGGATCCATTATTTTACACGCCGGCGTAAATGACATAAGGCACCGAGAGTCAGACGTTCTCAAGGCTGACTTCGCAGCACTAGTTAAAGACACGAAGAGAGGACCCCATCGCAAAAATTTCATCTCTGGTCCACTACCTCTCATCAGACGATCGAATGAATACTACAGTCGTCTGCTGGGTTTAAACAACTGGCTGAGAGGCTTCTGCGAGGCTCAAGACATCAGGTTTATTGACAACTGTGATCTTTTTTGGGAAAGGCCGCACTTCTTCAAGCGGGATGGACTGCATCCGAATAGATTTGGCGCCCGGGTCCTCTCCGAAAACATCGCTAAGGTAATTCGTCTATCTTGACTGTCTACTTCTACTTTAAACCCCTTCCGTAATGCTACTGCTTTGATAGGACATAATGGCTTAACAGAGTCTTCCGTTAAAGTGCACAACATTAATAATCTAATAACCAATCTTAACGCACGTAAAAAATCTAGGCAGTGCGGCATAAACACCAATAATTTAATTGCAATTACTACTTTAGATCAACAATGCATTAAAACTATAAAAACAGATTGTAGATTACATAAAAAATACACACAGAGCGGCATTAACAAAAATAACTTAGTTTTGTTCCAATACCAATAACGCATAAAATTCAGCTCTGCCCTCCGAAACATTAAATATGGCACTATTAAATGTTAGAGCTTTAACTAACAAGACATTTTTTATAAACGATCTTATTAGTGATAGAAACATTGATTTTATTGCACTAAGTGAAACATGGCTTAACTCAGAGGGCGGCTGTTTTAATCGAATCTGCCTCCGGATTACAGTTTTACTCGTGCAGACCGCCAGGGAAAAAGGGGCGGTTGGCAAACATTTTCTCGAGCCGATTAAAATGTAAAGATGTTAGTTTTGGTAAATTTAACTCCTTTGAGTATCTCGCTGTTATTCATGGAGATTCTCACGTTCTAGTATTATCCGTGTATAGACCTCCTAAATATAACGCGTCTTTCTTTGAGGAATTCTCTGACTTAATGTCAATTTTAATTACAAACTATGACACACTCTTAATAGTCGGCGACTTTAACTTTCATATCGACAATCAGTGTGACCAAAAAGTAAAAGACTTCATGAACCTCCTGGACTCTTTTGATTTGAGACAGCTCGTTAATCAGCCTACACATAAAGCAGGTCATACGTTAGACTTAGTGATTACTAAAGGACTTAAAGTTGATATAAAGCAGGTCATTGATATCGGTCTATCAGACCACTTTCTTCTACTATTTAATATAGAAATAAAGATAGAAAACACTCATGAGAAGCATTTTGTTAAAAAACGCTTCTTTGACTCATCAGCAGCTTTAAAACTTACAAACATTCTAAGCAATCAGTCCGTTTATAGTGCCAACTATAATAGCGAGGATAATGTAAATAGTAAAGTGGAAAACTTTAATTCTAAAGTAAGAACTGCTGTTGACATAGTTGCACCTGAAAAGACAGTTAAAAATCTTCTAGTATTGTTATTCCATGGAAGACCCAAAGAGTGTCTGATTTAAAAGAACATGTCGTAGAGCTGAGCGTAAATGGAGGAAAACTAAACTAACTATCCATTATGAGATATTGAAGGTTAAAATAACAGAATACAATAACACAGTCCGTCTTGAGAGGCTGCTATTTCTCTAATATTATAAATAACAATGCTAGTAATCCCAGAGTCTTATTTTCTACAATTGATCGTCTGTTAAACCCAGGTAACACAAAGGAATGCCCCAGAATACTTCCAGTGAAACCCTGTGAGAACATTGCTGTATTTTTCAATCAAAAAATTAATGATATTAGAGATAACATAGTATATCTCCCCAACACTGCAGAACCTCCAAAGCCCGGTACTCCATTATAAACAAATTAAATGCTTTCACCAGGATAGATTTACCTGAATTACATAGTATAATCTCTCAACTGAAACCCTCCACCTGTCCTTGACCCAATACCAACAAGGTTTTTCAAAGAAGTATCAGGCGTGCTAATTGACAATATTCTGACATAGTAAATTGTCATTAGATACGGGGTCTTCCCAGACTGTCTTAAGACTGCTGTAGTTAAACCCCTGCTCAAGAAAAATAATCTTGACCCCTCTGCTTTGAAAATTTTAGACCCATCTCTAACCTGCCCTTCTTAAGTAAAATTCTAGAGAAGGCAGTCATTATGCAGTTAAATGACCACCTCAATAAACATGCTATTCTTGATAAATTTCAGTCAGGTTTCAGAACAAATCACAGCACAGAAACTGCACTTGTTAAAGTAGTAAATGACTTGCGGTAAATGCAGACAGAGGCCATTTATCTGTTCTCATCCTCTTAGATCTGAGTGCTGCATTTGACACCATTGATCACAATATTCTTAGAAATCGCCTTAGTCAATGGGTGGGCCTCTCTGGCAGTGTCTTAAATTGGTTTGAATCCTACCTGGCAGGAGAAAATTCTTTGTGAGTTGTGGTAATCAAATCTCAAAGACACATGATATCCGATATGGTGTTCCACAAGGCTCTATCCTGGGTCCGCTGCTTTTCTCAATCTATATGCTTCCGTTAGGTCAGATTATCTCAGGTTACAACGTGAGCTACCACAGCTATGCTGATGACACACAGCTGTACTTATCAATAGCACCTGATGACTCCGACTCTCTCGATTCACTAACACAATGTCTTACTGGTATTTCTGAATGGATGAATAGTAATTTTCTCAAACTAAATAAAGAGAAAACTGAAATTTTAGTAATTGGCAATAATGGATTCAATGAGGTTATCAGAAATAAACTTGATGCATTAGGATTAAAAGTTAAGACGGAAGTAAAAAAACTTAGGGGTAACTGTAATCTGAATTTTAAATCGCATATTCATCAGACCACTAGGACAGCATTTTTTCACTTAAGAAACATAGCAAAAGTTAGACCTCTTATATCATTGAAAGATGCTGAGAAATTAATTCACGCTTTTGTTTTCAGTAGACTAGATTACTGTAACGCACTCCTCTCAGGACTACCCAAAAAGACATAAATCATTTGCAACGAGTGCAGAATGCAGCTGCTAGAATCCTAACTAGGAAAAGAAAATCCGAACACATTTCTCCAGTTTTGATGTCACTACACTGGTTGCCTGTGTCATTCAGGATTGACTTTAAAATTCTGCTTATGGTTTATAAAGCCTTAAATAATCTCGCTCCATCTTATATATCGGAATGTCTGACACCTTATATTCCAAATCGTAACCTTAGATCCTCAAATGAGTGTCTCCTTAGAATTCCAAAAGCTAAACTTAAAAGAAGTGGTGAGGCGGCCTTCTGCTGTTATGCACCTAAAATCTGGAATAGCCTGCCAATAGGAATTCGCCAGGCAAATACAGTAGAGCACTTTAAAACACTGCTGAAAACACATTACTTTAACATGGCCTTTTATAACTTCACTTTAACTTAATCCTGATACTCTGTATGTTCAATTCATCATAATAACTATTCATAGTGGCTCTAAAATCCGTACTGACCCCTACTCTCTTTTCTGTTTCTTTTTCCGGTTTCTTTGTGGTGGCGGCCTGCGCCACCTCCACCTACTCAAAGCATCATGATGCTCCAACATTGATGGACGGAAAGCCAGAAGTCTACGTGACCATCATCATCAAGTTCTTCCTTGAGAACCCTAAATACAAAGAGGACTGTTTGATTTATGTTAGGTAGATTGCAGAGGGGACTGGGTGGTCTCTTGGTCTGGAATCCCTGCAGATTTTTTTTTTTCTCCAGCCTTTGGAGTTTTTTTTTTTCTGTCCACCCTGGCCATCGGACCTTACTTATTCTATGTTAATTAATGTTGACTTATTTTTATTTTTTATTGTGTCTTCTATTTTTCTATTCTTCATTTTGTAAAGCACTTTGAGCTACATTTTTTTTTTGTATGAAAATGTGCTATATAAATAAATGTTGTTGTTGTTGTTGTTATAGAACTTTTTTAATCTATTAATTAACCCTTCTAATTATTTGATGTGGAATAGAAGATTCAACAAATGCACTAGCATGAGATTAAACCCATGTTTATAACTGTCAAACGCTTCTGCACAGGGAAATGCCTTATTGTTTCAGGCTTTAGTTTTTCCACTTTTACTTAAAAATTTTAACTTTACTTCCAAGAACAGAACTGTCAGGTAAGGCAAAAGAGATAAAGGTGAAAACCACCAATAAAATGAATGCTGATAGGACTTTGAATCTCCAGAATGTGCAGGTTGCCCTGCAATTACAAATATTTTGTCAGAAGTGTTTAATTTCAATGTCAAATACAGTTTTTATATTAGCATATTTATTTTTGTGAAGCAGATATATGGTTTAGCCTTTGCAGAAATAGTATTATGTTATAGTTTTCATGGGTATACTGCATAGAACATTATACTTAATTTTATTATACAAAGTACATAAAGTAGGTACAGAAAGTATTCAGACCCCCTTCAATTTTTCACTCTCTGTTATATTGCAGCCATTAGCTAAAAATATTTAAATTTTTTTTTTTCCTCATTAATGTATACACAGCACCTCATATTGACAGACAAAAAAAATAATTTTTGAAATTGTTGCAGATTTATTAAAAAAAACAAAAACTGAAACATCACATGGTCCTAAGTATTCAGACCCTTTGCTCAGTATTTAGTAGAAGCACCCTTTTGAGCTAATACAGTCATGAGTCTTCTTGGGAAAGATGTAACAAGTTGTTCACACCTGGATTTGGGGATCCTCTGCCATTACTCCTTGCAGATACTCTCCAGTTCTGTCAGGTTGGATGGTAAACATTGGTGGACAGCCATTTTTAGGTCTCTCCAGAGATGCTCAATTGGGTTTAAGTCAGGGCTCTGGCTGGGCCATTCAAGAACAGTCACAGAGTTGTTGTGAAGCCACTCCTTCGTTATTTTAGCTGTGTGCTTAGGGTCATTGTCTTGTTGGAAGGTTAACCTTCGGCCCAGTCTGAGGTCCTTAGCACTCTGGAGAAGGTTTTTGTCCAGGATATCCCTGTACTTGGCCGCATTCATCTTTCCCTTGATTGCAACCAGTCGTCCTGTCCCTGCAGCTGAAAAACACCCCCACAGCAAGATGCTGCCACCACCATGCTTCACTGTGGGGACTGTACTGGACAAGTGATGAGCAGTGCCTGGTTGTCTCCACACATTCCGCTTAGAATTAATGCCAAAAAGTTCTATCTTGTTCTCATCAGATCAGAGAATCTTATTTCTCACCATCTCAGAGTCCTTCAGGTGTCATTTAGCAAACTCCATGCAGGCTGTCATGTGTCTTGCCTCTCCTCAGTGTGGACTCCTGGCCGGATATGACCCCATCCTTTATCCTAGCCTATGCTGCCTGTCCTTCCTTCTTGGGATCTACATTTTAGATGTAATGTGAAAAAGTTAGTATACCTCATAGAAAACTTTTTTTTCACCCAAACTGTAGATTTGCATGCAGACAATGCCTGCAGATAAATACTGCATATACTTGAATAAAAGCACAAGGTAAATGTACCTTGCCCTCATAAGCTATTATTGCTTCCTTTAATGAAAATAGCTTCTGGTAGGCATTTTGCATAACTGTTCACCAGTCTCTGACATCATCGGTGATATTTTTGACCACTCCTCCAAGCAATATTCCTGTATCTATAAGATGTTTGTGGGTTTTCTAGCATGTACTGGCAATTTCAAATCCTCCACAGCATTTCAATTGGATTCAAATCAGGGCTTTGACTAGGCCAGTCCATAACCCTCCATTTCTTTTTTTTAACTATTCCCTAGTGGATTTGCTAGTGTGCTTCTGGTCATTATTACAATAAAAGGACCACTTGCGGTTCATCTTCATCTTTCTAACAGATGGCTTCACGTTCTGTTCAAGCACACTTGAATTCATATTAACTCGATGACTGCAGTAAAGCAACCTCAAACCATAACATTTCCACCACCATGCTTCGCAGTTGCTATGAGATTGTTCTCCTGAAATGCTGTCTCTGGTTTGTGGTAAACACGTCTCCTGTTACTATGATCAGATAACTCTTTCTTTAATTCGTCTGTGCAGGGCACATTGTTCCCAATGGCCTGGCCATTGACTTTATGTTCAATGGCAAACTTTAATCTTGCTATAATGCTTGTTTTATTCTGAAGATGTCTTTCATTATCAAACACTGGCCACTCCTACAAATTAGTTGTTGCAGTTGTTTGAAATTTATATCACTTGCAGGTATATTTACAGTGGAATGATTGCTTTCAAATAATTTGGCAATCGTTTCAAACCTCTTACCAGTCTCATAGGCATCCAAAACTATTTTTCAGAGGGCCTTAGAGAGCTCTTTCGATTTTGGCATGATGACACTCCATACGTCAATAACAAAGAGAACACCAGACCCTACATACAGTATCAGTGGTTTAAACAAGACAGGTAGCACCTGCATTCTCTCTAAGGTGGTTTTAATCATAATCTGGAACACCAGATTTAATTTTAGGGATTTGAAGTGGTGACAAAAGTAGGAGTCTGCATACTTTTTCCAAGTGGCAAATTTGCATGTTTGTTCATTTAGATTATGAGGAACTAACACCATGTCAGTTTAATGTGTCATTTGTTAAAGCTGGTCAACTTTTTTTCTGTACAGGCACTGCATGTACTAAGATGTAATGTAGGCCTGTTCAGCAGTTTCCATGGGGTGTATGTACTCACTTTTTCACATGATTCTCAGCATCCTTATCAGTGGAGAATGAACTTGCCCAAACTGTTAATTTAAAAGAAATTGTTGCCAAGTTCATAAAGATGAAGTCAAGAACAGAAACAAATCTGAATTTCAATCATTTGTATTTTTGCAATTGCAAAACATTGAAATTAAACTTACTATTATTACTATTTACTGTATGTTTTAAAAGCGGTATTTTATTTGCAAAATGAAACTACCATCAAACAATTAACTGATTTATTATATTACTTTGTAATATTCAATTATATTTGTGATTACACATTGTGTAAATAATATATACTCAGTTATAAAATGCTAAGTAATTTATTTTAATTTACCTAGTACCTGTAGTAAACTTCTAATTTTCTTTGTCATCATTTACCATTAATTGTGAAATTCTAAAACAAATATACATATAGCCTACTGTGGTGGGTTGGCTCCCTGCCCGGGGTTTGTTTCCTGCCTTGCACCCTGTGTTGGCTGAGATTGGCTCCAGCAGACCCCCGTGACCCTGTAGTTAGGATATACAGTGGTGTGAAAAACTATTTTCCCCCTTCCTGATTTCTTATTCTTTTGCATGTTTGTCACACAAAATGTTTCTGATCATCAAACACATTTAACCATTAGTCAAATATAACACAAGTAAACACAAAATTCATTTTTTAAATGATGGTTTTATTATTTAGGAGAAAAAATCCAAACCTACATGGCCCTGTGTGAAAAAGTAATTGCCCCCTGAACCTAATAACTGGTTGGGCCACCCTTAGCAGCAATAACTGCAATCAAGCGTTCGCGATAACTTGAAATGAGTCTTTTACAGCGCTCTGGAGGAATTTTGGCCCACTCATCTTTGCAGAATTGTTGTAATTCAGCTTTATTTGAGGGTTTTCTAGCATGAACCGCCTTTTTAAGGTCATGCCATAGCATCTCAATTGGATTCAGGTCAGGACTTTGACTAGGCCACTCCAAAGTCTTCATTTTGTTTTTCTTCAGCCATTCAGAGGTGGATTTGCTGGTGTGTTTTGGGTCATTGTCCTGTTGCAGCACCCAAGATCGCTTCAGCTTGAGTTGACGAACAGATGGCCGGAGTTTCTCCTTCAGGATTTTTTGGTAGACAGTAGAATTCATGGTTCCATCTATCACAGCAAGCCATCCAGGTCCTGAAGCAGCAAAACAACCCCAGACCATCACACTACCACCACCATATTTCACTGTTGGTATGACGTTCTTTTTCTGAAATGCTGTGTTCCTTTTACGCCAGATGTAACGGGACATTTATCTTCCAAAAGTTCAACTTTTGTCTCATCAGTCCACAAGGTATTTTCCCAAAAGTCTT